>NW_007251111.1:66564-75668 GCF_000164805.1 Carlito syrichta | reverse complement strand
GCCATACTCATCTAGAGTGTAGGTCCGCTCCCTATCTGTGGGGAGTGAACTTTTCTTAAATAAATCTTATCTTCTCTCACCTCCTTGTGTGTTGCAATTCTTTGTATTACTCGGATCTCTGGGTTGCCAGCATGCACCTCCGGCACACCGGCTCTGGCAGGGTTGCATCCCTCTCCATTTCTCCATTTCCATCCATCCAGCCTCACCCTATCTGTGCCCTAAAAGGTCATAGAAATCAGAACTTCAGCCGGGCTCGGTGGCTCAGCCTGAATCCCGCGCCTTTGGGAGGCCGAGGTGAGTGGATTGCCTGAGCCCGCGGGTTCGAGACCCGCCTGGGCAACTTGATGAGACCTCATCTCTACAATAAATCAAAAATTAGCCAGGTGTGGTAGCGTGCGCCTGTAGTTCCAGCTACTTGGAAGGCTGAGGCGAAAGATCGCTGGAGCCCAGCAGGTTGAGGCTGTGGTGGCTGGGAGTGGCCACTGCACTCCAGTCTGGGCGACAGAGTGAGACTCCAACTCAAAATAAAAAAGAAATCAGAACTTCTTCCTGGGGTCCAGTCACAAAACCTGAAAGTATCACTCTAACGAACCCTTGCCTTTCTGTGCAAAAACTGACCATACATAAATTCTCTGATTTTACTGCAGGTCCTACGATCCCCCCGTTCCAGGGAGGGTCCTGCCCCACACCCAGAAGGAAGGAATGAAGCTCAGGGAGGCCGAGAAAAATATAGGCAGACAGGCTAGTTTTCCCCATGCAGTCAATTAGCATTAGATCACACACTCTATGTCCAATTACAGTTCCACATGGCTGTCTCTATTTTGTTGAACCTAAACATAAAAATGGACTATTTCCTCTGCATCTTTGGATCTTCATTCTGAAGGCTTCTGCGTACAGGCTAAATAAATGTGCATGCCTTTCCCGTTAATTTGCCTCTTGACAGTGAGTTTCAGCAAAACTTTAAAGGGTAATGAGGAGGCCAGGCTCGGTGGCTCAGTCTGTAATCCCAGCACTTTGGGAAGCCAAGGTGAGTGGATTGCCTGAGCCCGTGGGTTTGAGACCCGCCCCGGCAACTTGGTGAGACCTCATCTCTACAATAAAAGCAAAAACTAGCCGGGCGTGGTAGCGCATGCCTGTAGATCCAGCTACTTGGAAGGCTGAGGCGGAAGGATTGCCGGCGCCCAGCGAGTTGAAGCTGCGGTGGCCGGGAGCATGCCACTGCACTCCAGTCTGGGCGACAGAGTGAGACTCCAACTCAAAAACTAAAAATATAAATAAGACGGGCTCGGTGGCTCAGCCTGTAATCCCGCGCCTTTGGGAGGCTGAGGTGAGTGGATTGCCTGAGCCCGCGGGTTCGAGACCTGCCTGGGCAACTTGGCGAGACCTCATCTCTACAATAAGTCAAAAAATCAGCCGGGTGTGGTAGCGCATGCCTGTAATTCCGGCCACTTGGAAAGCTGAGGTGGAAGGATCGCCGGAGCCCAGCAGGTCGAGGCTGTGGTGGCCGGGAGCAGCCACTGCACTTCAGTCCGGGTGACTGAGTGAGACTCCAACTCAAAAAAAAAAAAAAAAAAAAAAAAAAATATATATATATATATAAAATAAAAACGAAGGGTAATGAGGAAATTTCCCCTAGGTCCCTACACCTGCAACTTGTGCAAATACTTTTGACCCATGTCCCCTGTCTGGGGCACGTGTGCAAAGGGGCGAACCCAGGGGCCTGAGAGGTTGGCAGAGGGAAGACCCACATGCCCATGACCCCAGCCCGGCCCGGCCAGGGGTGCTGTTGTGACCTGGGGAGGGATTTGGCCGGCCCCACCTGAGGAAGGCTTCCCTAGAAGCAGGCACGTTTGCACCCTGTGGTCCAGGAAAGACCACCGAGGCCCTCCCCATGGAGAGGATTTCCCACCGGAAGGGAGAGCCCTTCTGGTCCCTCTCCGTCTCATTTCCTGTCTGCAGCTCACCCGTGCCCCCTCCCTAAATGGCCTCTCTGTTAGGGAGAGCCACACAGCCGATGTTCCCCATCACCTCTCTCCTTTCTTCCTCTTCCCTCTCCTAGAATGTGGAGCTAAAGGGAAGACAGTGACTCCCCACCAAATCGCAGTGCTCTGGTGGCCGCTGTCATGAACGCAGCGTCAATGAATTGCTCACCCACAGAAAGGAAAAGTTAATTACCCACCATGGAAATTTTAAAAAGAGAAAAGGAAACAAGAGTTTAAATTTTAATGAGAGCCCCTGCATGGTGGGAATAAGAATGAGCTGGTTTTTCTCAGCTCTAATTGCGGGCAAGGAAAGGGAGGGTCTCTGGTCCGGGGCGCCTCTGGCTCCCTCCGCTTCCCTCCCCTCCCCAGACCTCCAGCTCGGACTGGTCCTCAGGCCCAAAGAGGAACGTGGAGGGGTCGGAGCGCCCCCTCCAGGACTCTAACCCCGGCCCCTTAGGGAGCTGTCCCAGTGCAGGGATTCAGAAACACAGGACAGGGATCACTGCTGCCCAAATGTCACCACCGGAAAAGAGTGGGAGATGCTGTTACGTGCCAGGCGCAGACCCCCGTGAGGCGTACAGGATACGTTCCTGGGCTCGGCCCCTTCCAGGACTGCCCTAGGTCACACCATCCTCCCAGGCCAGCCTGTACCCAACAACAGATCAACATGGAGCATGGGCTGGGCCTGGTGGCTCATGCCCATCGTCTCCACACTTTTGGAGGCTGAGGTGGGAGGATCGCTTGAACCTGGGAGTTCGAGATCAGCCTAGGCAACATAGTGAGACCGTGTCTCTACAAAAAAAAAAAAAAATTTAATGGAATGTGAAGTCTCAGTGTGTTCACCCCCACTTGGGATGATTTTGAAGGTCATCCCAGCTCCCAAACTCCCTGCAGGGTTGCCCGGAGATGCTTGTTCTGTAGTGCAGCCTGGCTTCTTCCTCTGCCCAGTCTCACTGCCATCACCCCTGTCTTCCACAGGGGATCATCCCAAAAGAACTCCCTACCAGCTGGGCGCGGTAGGTCACACCTATAATCCCAGCACTTTGGGAGGCGGAGGTGAGAAGATTGCCTGAGCCCACAGGTTCAAGGCCAGCCTGGGCAATTCGGGGAGACCTCATCTTTACAATAAATAAAAAATTAGCCGGCCGTGGAGGTGCATGCCTGTAGTTCTAGCTACTTGGAAGACTGAGGTGGAAGGATTACCTGAGCCCAGCAAGGATTCCCTGCCCTCCAGACAGACCAGAGCCAGAGGGAGGATGTCAGCAGGGCCATAGCTCCCAGTACCCTCAACCGCCCTGGGGACATGCACTTGTCCCACATTCAAGGTTTTGTGTCACCCCCTGGACGGTGGAGCCCGGGACGCTGCCTCTGTAAGCAGCCTGTCACACGCGGGTGCTTTTGCTCAGTCCAGGACCCTCTTGGGGCTCCGAAGGCATCTCCAACCTGACCCTGGGCCTCCTTTATAGCAGCCGAGGCCCCGAGCTGGGGACCAGTTAATCCCCATTATGTCACCTCTGTGTGGCAGAAAAGGCTGCTTGTGGCTGGGTTCGGTGGCTCAGCCTGTAATCACAGTACTTTGGGAGGCCGAGGCAAGTGGGTTGCCCGAGCCCGCGGGTTCGAGACCCGTCTGGACAACTTGGTGAGACCTCATCTCTACAGTAAATTTTTAAAAAATGAGCCGGGCGTGGTAGGGCGCACCTGTAGTTCCAGCTACTTGGAAGGCTGAGACGGAAGGATCACCGGAGCCCAGCAGGTCGAGGCTGCGGTGGCCGGGAGCGGCCACTGCACTCCACTCTGGGCGACAGAGTGAGACTCCAACTCAAAAAAAAAGACTGCTGTTTGCTACGGAATTAGCCAATGCCCAGGGACTCCCTGCATGACATCCCTCTAACCACGCCGGTTGGTGACCCTGTGGTGGCTCTGCCCCCAGCTGCAGCTAGATGGCGCTGTCCCATCGTCCCAGGAGCTTGTCTCGCCCGGCCTAGCCAGGCCGACCGAGCACCCAATCCCGTGACTCCATGGATGTAGAGTCCACACAAAGTTCTGGACCCCAGCCTAGACTTTGACTGAGGCCACCGTCACAGTCCACTGGAGACACTGCCTGCCCTTCCTCCGGATCTCAGAGAATTATTTGTTCATTCAACCAATATTTACTGGCCGCTTACTACCTGCTGTATGACCCGACTATTCCAGGTGCAGGAGATGCCATGAGCCCTGAAGACACTTTCCTGCCCACCTGGAGGTGACAGGCTACCAGGGGAGGCAGAAATAAATGTGAATTCCCCCACCTGGAGAGTGTCCCAAAGGACCGGACTAGGATGCAGGGTAGGGAGAGGGGATGTTGGACAGGCTGCCCGGCCCTGCTCTGAGAGGCCAGCAGGGAGGCTGAGAGAAAGTAGCCTCTGCACTGAGGTTTGAAGGGAGGTCAGAGTTCACCAGGCAGAGGAGGTGCCCTGGGAAGGGCCCTTGGGAAGGCAGGGAGGCAGGAAGGAGCCCCCCTTAGCTCCTGGGGTAGAGATACTACTTCCCTCTGTACCTGGCATGGAGTCTGGGGTGGTGAGTGAGGGACAGCCCAGCTGTAGGGTTGAGCCCTGGGTGGGAAACCAAGTCCTGGAGTCTAGTCCCAGCTCTACCATAACCCATGTGCCTCAGCTTTTTGGGGGCGGGGAGAGTCTCGCTCAGTTGCCCAGGTTGGAGTGCAGTGGCACCATCATGGCTCACCACAGCCTCAACCTCCTGGGCTCAGACAATCCTTCTGCCTCAGCCTCCCAAGTAGCTGGGACTACAGGCATGCATGCACAACCATGCTTAGCTCGTTTTCTGGTGTTTTTTAGAGACAAGGTCTCACTATATTGCCCAGGCTGGTCTCAAACTCCAGGCCTCAAGCGGTCCTCCCAACCCGGCCTCCCAAAGTGCTGAGATTACAGGTGTGAGCCACGGTGACCAGCCCGTGCCTCGACTTCCCAATGGTCAAATGGAATTTCAGACTCAAAAACCCTGACTTCTGTGGCCCGGAGAAATGATGCCACCCTCTCGATGATGAGGATCCCAGCTCCCAGGCTGGTATCCTTGTCGACGGAGGGCAGCCTCTGACCTGCGGCCGCAGGTTGCCCCTGCCCTCACCTGTTTCATGCCCACTCCAGACCTGGAGAAACTTTTATGTGTGCTAGGAGGGGAGCACATGAGGACCAGCGGAAGTTCCTCCAGGAGGACAGAACCCAAGACCCCTCTCCTGGTTGGTTGGCTGCATTGGGCTCCTGTATCCCTAGGGGTTTCAAGGACTTTAAAGGGCAGCGATAACAGATGGATAAATAAAAGACATGGCCCCTTCACGGGAGGTACAGCACACCTCACAGGCCTCACAGCAGTGTGTACCCTGTCTCAAGGCGGGGGTGGGGTGGGGTGGGCTGTGAAGGGAGTGAGAGGGTCTGGGCCCCGAGTCACCAGCTGTGTCACAAGCCCTGTGAGCTGGGGCTAGTCGTTTATTTTATCTCTCTCAATCTCAGAGAAAAGGAAGCTACATTTCTCCATGAGACACTCCTCCAATTCCTCTGGGGAAGAAATGAGAAAGGTGCAGACCGAAAGTGCATCAGGAGAGATTCAAGTCAGACGCGTAGAAGCACATACAGGCTGAGTGTGTGAGAAGAGAAGGGGACGGAGGCTTATGTCAACCCCATAGTGTCCCCTTCGACCCTGAGGACGGGAAAGGAAGGGCAGGCTCAGGATGGGCACAGGCGGCATTAGACACACAGCGGCGATGACTGAGGTGGCCGTTTAGAGGGAAGCATGGGTGAGCTGCAGGGAGAAATCAGGGACTGTGAGGGGCAGAAGGAACTAGACTAGACACTCAGAAGAGCTGAGTGAGTGGGGAGGGGAAGAGCCTGCTGTCGCCTTCTGCAGGCTGGACCCAGAGGCAGGCAGCGGGAGGAGGCCTGGACAGTTGGCTTGTTCAGGCTGCAGGGCCCACAGACAAATGGGGGCAAACAGACACAAAGGAGGAGGCAGGACTTCCTCAGTCTCGGCTGGCCTCTCCTGAGCAGAATACTTCATCCCGTGGGTCCTGACACCCAGAGCTTTTCTTCCCCGGACGTCCCCACGCCCACCTCACCTCAGTCCCTCCCTCTGTCCCTAGACTGTTCCTCTGGGGCATCTTTACAGCTTCCAGGGAGCACACACAAAAGTCTCTCCAGGTCTGCAGTGGGCGGGAAACCGGGGTGAGGGTAGGGGAAACCCGTGGCCAACAGGTCAGAGGCTGCCCTCTGTTGACCAGGTCTGGGAGCCGGGAAGGGACTGCCATTGGCTAGCTGGATAAAGAGTATAAAATATTCAGCAAGTGCTCAGCAGGGACAGATGGAGGAACCCACAACCAGGACCTAGGACCCAGCCAGAGTCTAGGGATAGGCCGAGGGCAGGGCCTCTGCCTCACCCCGGCTGGGTCTGTTCCCTAATTAGGACCCAGGCAGAGTCCATTACCAGGAGGCACAGCCAAGGGGAAAATCAATCTATACAGAAATGTGCCTTCCCCAAGCCCTTCTGGCGGAGATGGTAAGGAAATGCTGTTTTCAAGCCAAGGCCCAGGCCTATTTCAAGGCTCACTGTTTGTAAAAGGTCCGGGGGTGGCTGGGGCAGGAGGGTTAACTTACTCGGAAAGCAGATGGAGAAGCGACAGTTGCCGATGCTGAGTGGCGCCAGTGCCAGGCTGGATGCAGCGGCGTCATCAGGCTCCTGGGAGAAAGCGCCCTTGTGGTGATTTGGGGAGACAGAGGCAGGGGTGAGTACACAGCCAGCCTGTAGGACAGCTGGACCCATTTTGCCTCTCAAGCTTACTCTCCCCTTGCCCCCTCCTCCCAGGGTCCCGTGAGGAGAGCAGGGCAGGTAAGGGGACGCAGGAGGCGGACGCACCTGGCCGTGCTCACATGTCTGCAACTAGCCCTGGAGCCCAGGACTACATGAAGTGCCACAGCCCACAGAGGAAGCCCTGTCGTTCCCCCCACCCCCATATTCACTTCCTTGCCGCTTTCTCTTATCTGTTCTACCTCCTGGTCCCTGGGATCCGGGATCACTGAACCTGGAGTAACCAAAAAAGACCTGTTTTGAGCACGTGTAATGTGGTAACCCCAAATCTGAGAGGGCTTGTGCGACCCGTTTACCTCTTCCAAAGAAATCACCTGGAAGTCCGTCAGGGAAAGATACTGGCTTATGAGAACTTATGGGAGACACCGATGGTGGCAGGTTGGTGAAGAAGGAGCAGTACAGTAAGCAGTTTTATAAGCAAAGGGTGCAAGTTAACTATTCAAATTCCTATATTGCTTTTATAATTACATTGATTACGAGTGATTACTAAGCTGGGTGTGGTGGCTCAAGCCTATAGTCCCAGCACTTTGGGAGGCCAAGGTGAGAGGATTGCCTGAGTCCAATGGTTTGAGACCAGCCTGACCAACTCGGTGAGACCTTGTCTCTATGATAAAAAAAAAAAAAAAAATTAGCTGGGCATGGTGGCACGTGCCTGTGGTTCCAGCTACTTGGAAGACTGAGGCAGAAGGATCACCTGAGCCCAGTAGGTCGAGGCTGTTGTGGCCGTGAGTGTACCACTGCACAGCAGCCTTGGCAACAGAGTGAGACTTCAACTCAAAAAAATAATAATAATAAAGCGTGACTACTAGTCAGGTGCAGTGACTCACGTCTGTAATCCCAGCACTTGAGAGGCAGAGGTGAGAGGATTGCCTGAGCCCAGGGGTTCGAGACCAGCCTGGGTAACTTGGCGAGACCTCATCTCTACCATAAATTTAAAAATTAGCCAGGCGTGGTGGCACGCACCTATGGTTCCAGCTACTTAGAAGGCTGACATGGAGGGATTGCCTGAGCCCAGAAGATCAAGGCTGCAGTGGCCGTGAGCATGCCATTGTACTCCAAGATGACAGAGTGAGACTCCAACTAAAAAAAAAGTGATTACTGCATTATTTTCAGCTTTGCTTGGCCACTTGCATCCCCTGACTCATTACTGGGAATATGCACGCCCATGAGAGACTAGCCTTGGGCAGAGGCCGCTCTCTGAGGGAGACAGCAGAAAGAAGCCAGGTATAGGGAGAAACAGTCTATGTCCGGACAAAGCACGGCCTTGGCACAGCTAAGCTGTGTGGTCTTGGGCAAGCTCTATCTCCTCTCTGGACATGCATAGCCTTCTCACCTCTTCCTTGGGATACAGAAGAAGAGCATCGTTATCTGAGGTCCCGTTCAGCTTTGATATTCTCTGGTTCTAAGCCCACTGAGCAGATTTAAAAATCAAGGCTCTGCTTGTGGGTCGCATGAATGGGAGAAAGCCCTCTTCCACTTGAGCCCTGTCTTCTGCCTCCCTCTGCGCTCAGCTCAACCCAGGAGCATGAGAGGGAGGCGTCCCCTTGCCTTCTCTGCCTGGAGGAGAATCCTGTGTTCTGGCTTCTTCTCTTGCCTTGACCCAGAAGCAGGAAACTTATCAGTGTTTAATGAAGTCAAGACCAACCTAATTATCAGAGGCACTTGTGTTAATAAGTACCTTTCAATCCATGCAGGGAGCTAACCCACTCAGAATAAAAAGAGAAGAGCCATTATCTTGAAACGTCTGGGCTCCTACCTGGGCTGAACCCTGTGAAGTCATTATGGGCAATTATGGGCTATCACCTCAGCACAGCATGGCCCCAATCAGGTGCAGGTAATGCTGGGGGGTGGCGTGGTGGGGGAGCGTGTGGCCCCTCCCAGGCAGGGAGGTCATCACCAAGGACCGCTTTCTGTTTCTAGTTCAGTCCATCCTGCTTCCTGTGAGGGCTCCCACCAGCCTGTCCCTGTCACAGCTCTGGTTTTACCCCCACCAGATTTATTATCTCAAACTTCCCTTTGTTAGGGAGAGGAGTCATTGCATGCTGAGATTCTGTAACTGAATATTCTTTTTTTGTTTGCTTGTTTTTTGTTTTGAGTTGAAGGTTATAATGCTGAGATTATAGGCATGAGCCACCACACCCAGCTTGAATATTCTTTTTAAAAATTTTGACTTTAGCCAGGCTTGGTGGCTCAGCCTGTAATCCTGCACTTTGGGAGGCTGAGGTGAGTGGATTGCCTGAGCCCACAGATTCGAGACCCACCTGGGCA
>NW_007251111.1:65642-66544 GCF_000164805.1 Carlito syrichta | reverse complement strand
TTTTATTTTTATGAGTTGGAGTCTCACTCTGTCACCCAGGCTGGAGTGCAGTGGCAAGCTCAAAGCCACCACAGTGTCGACCTGCTGGGCTCAGGAAATCCTTCTGCCTCAGTCTTTCAAATAGCTGGAACCACAGGTGCGCGCCACCATGCTTCGCTAACTTTTTTTGATTTATTGTAGAGACAAGGTCTTACCAAGATGCCCAAGCTGATCTCAAGCCCCTGGGTTCAGGCCGGGAATTTGAGACCATCCTTGCCAAAATAGCAAGACCCTGCCTCTATATTTAAAAAAATAATTGAATGTCGGGCACGGTGTCTCATGCCTGTAATCCCAGGACTTTGGGAGGCTGAGGCACAAGGATTGCCTGAGCCCAGGGTTCGAGACCAGCCTGGGCAACTTGGCAAGAACTTCTCTCTTTAATAAATAAATAAATAAGCTGGGCATGGTGATATAAGGTTTAAATTTTTTTTTTATTTTAAAGCTATGGGGTACAATTCAGGGTATGGTTTACGAATGTCATTATGTGAGTACCCTTGTTGATGAGGTGTGCCCCAAAAAATATTTTTAAAAAGAAATTGAGCGGAGGAGGAATGATTGCAAATTGAAACCAAAGGCTGCTACAGGAATGAGTTGCCCCTGCCTGGGACATTGAGGGGAACAGGACCGAAAGAGGAAGAGCGTCCCTCCTCCCTCCTTCGGTGTTCCAGCCTCCCCTGGCAACTCCCTATTGGCAGAATCTACCAGGGTGCCAATGCGCAAGACAGAAATGCGATTTTCAAAGTTCTTGCCCTAGAATCTGAAGGCCCAGTGTGGAAGGATGGGCTTGAAGCTGAGAGAGGATAGCTGAATAACTGGCATTTGCACACTGGCGAAAGCCAGTCCGGATGGTGGGGCCTTCCCCT
>NW_007251111.1:50079-65622 GCF_000164805.1 Carlito syrichta | reverse complement strand
AAAGCCACCACAGTGTCGACCTGCTGGGCTCAGGAAATCCTTCTGCCTCAGTCTTTCAAATAGCTGGAACCACAGGTGCGCGCCACCATGCTTCGCTAACTTTTTTTGATTTATTGTAGAGACAAGGTCTTACCAAGATGCCCAAGCTGATCTCAAGCCCCTGGGTTCAGGCCGGGAATTTGAGACCATCCTTGCCAAAATAGCAAGACCCTGCCTCTATATTTAAAAAAATAATTGAATGTCGGGCACGGTGTCTCATGCCTGTAATCCCAGGACTTTGGGAGGCTGAGGCACAAGGATTGCCTGAGCCCAGGGTTCAAGACCAGCCTGGGCAACTTGGCAAGAACTTCTCTCTTCAATAAATAAATAAATAAGCTGGGCATGGTGACATGCGCCTGCACTTCCAGCTACTTGGAAGGCTGAGGTGGAAGGATCACCTGAACTCAGCAGGTCAAGGCTACGGTGGCCGTGAGCGTCCCACTTCACTCCAACCTGGGTGACAGAGTGAGAATTTTTTAATTTTTTAAAGTATATAATTTTATTTGTTATAAGGTTTAAATTTTTTTTTATTTTAAAGCTATGGGGCACAATTCAGGGTATGGTTTACAAATGTCATTATGTGAGTACCCTTGTTGATGAGGTGTGCCCCAAAAAATATTTTTAAAAAGAAATTGAGCGGAGGAGGAATGATTGCAAATTGAAACCAATGGCTGCTACAGGAATGAGTTGCCTCTGCCTGGGACATTGAGGGGAACAGGACCGAAAGAGGAAGAGCGTCCCTCCTCCCTCCTTCGGTGTTCCAGCCTCCCCTGGCAACTCCCTATTGGCAGAATCTACCAGGGTGCCAATGCGCAAGACAGAAATGCGATTTTCAAAGTTCTTGCCCTAGAATCTGAAGGCCCAGTGTGGAAGGATGGGCTTGAAGCTGAGAGAGGATAGCTGAATAACTGGCATTTGCACACTGGCGAAAGCCAGTCCGGATGGTGGGGCCTTCCCCTCCACTTACATCCTGGCCTCTGAGCACTAAGAAGGAACTGAGTGCCACAAACATTAGGGGAAGCAGGCATCAGTTAGAGCAGCCATGTTGGGGGAAGTGGATCAATCTACTTATGAGCTCCGAGATGAGGCTAGAGCTTCTGGGAACCAGCAGTGAAAGACACTCACGGTGGAAGCACCTGAGTGGATAGGAGGAGGGGTAAGAGCGAGGGGAGGTCAGCATTCCAGAAGGACAGGGAGGAGAAAAGGTTTAGGCTTTCAGCTGGCCGGGATTCAGAGTAGAGCTCAGAGAGCTGATTCCATCTCTGAGGCCTCCGGTCCCCACATCTGTCTCTGATTGGGTGGGAAGAGGAGACTGGAGTCCTTAGTGGAACTAGATCCCTGCCCCTCCTTCCAAATCCCCTTGGGTTGAGTTCTTAATAGACTCCATCATCGGGGGTGGGGTAGGGCCGGGCGGGGGCACTTCAGAGATCTGGGAAGGGTGTGGGACTTGGGTGATTCCATCTGGAGAGCTCCCCAACCAACAATTATTTTCCTCTAATAATGTCCTAAAAATTAACAAAAGAGGGAAAGGAGGCGGGAAGTTCTCCTGCCCCGCTGGGTCCAGATTCCCTCACTCTTTTTTTTTTGAATTGGGGTCTCACTCTGTCGCCCAGACTGGAGTGCAGTGGCCGCTCCCGGCCACCGCAGCCTCGACCTGCTGGGCTCCGGCGATCCTTCCGCCTCAGCCTTCCGAGTAGCTGGAAGTACAGGTGCGCGCTACCACGCCTGGCTAATTTTTTTGATTTATTGTAGAGATGAGGTCTTGCCAAGTTGCCCAGGCGGGTCTCGAACCCGTGGGCTCAGGCAATCCACTCACCTCGGTCTCCCAAAGGCACGGGATTACAGGCTGAGCCATCGAGCCCGGCAAGATCCCCTCACTCTTGATAGCTCACACTCCAGAAGCTTCCCACACTTGCCACCTGCCAATCTCGATCACAGCTCCCCAGACATGATTTAGAGACCTATCAACCATCTCTCTATTGACAGGAGGTCTGAGTTCAGCCTTCTCCTATCTCCAGTTGTCCAGAGTCTCCTGGGGAGGCCCCACTGCTTGGTAATTTGAGTCCTATGATCGCTTTTCCATGTCTTCTTCTACAGCCTCCAAGACCGAAAGCATTTTAAATGCTTACAGTCAAGGCCTGGGGAAGACAGCCTCTAATGCCCTGAGTGACTTCCCATGACCAGATGAGTCCCGCATCCTTCAGCGTAGCCATGCCGTTTGGGACAGGGCCCAGGAATCTCGGACCCCAGACTAGGGCCCTGGCCGCTGCCCCATCACCTATTCCTGCACTGCCCGGCTACCCCCTTCCGCATATAGGGTCAGTTGCCCAGTGCCTCTGGCTGGAACATTCTGCCTGTAGTCCACATCTGATATGTGCAAAGATAACAGAACCTAAGCTCACCACTGACTTGGACAAACGCCCTGGTGACTATTTAAACTGCACTGCATTCATAGCTCTGAATATTTCATGCCAGGTACATTAGAACAACCAGCATTATTTATTGAAGGCCGATCGCCCATCATGGGTATTAATACACTTGGCTGCACAGTGTCGGCCAAAGAGAAATTAGCTTCCAGGGACAAGGTGGGAGGCTTTTGGTCTCCTAGGTACTTTTTGTCCCAGGAAATACATCTCGCATGGCAGATGTTGTGGCTCAGGGGTGTTAGCCAACCTCTCTCTGGCTTTGGACAAACTTCTGGAAGGCTCATCAGAAGGGCCTTTTGGCCACCATTCCATGTGTGAGTAGTGGTATTCCCGGCGCAAGCTGGCCAGGCTGAGGTGAAGTTTTCTCCAGCAGATTTGAATTCCCTAAAGTCTTGCTCTTCTGGTTTTCTGCAGAAGATGGGAAAGGAATAAAGGGTTTTAACAGGTCAGGGAAAGATTTGGTTGATACCCAAGAGTTACCGCAGTGAACAGCTCTCGCCTCTGTCGCTGATTGCCGGCTTCTTCAAGTTACATCTCTAACGCGTTCGCTCTGGCCTGGGCTCTCAAACTCATTCATCAGACAGGATCTGAGCAGGAAACAAATCACTCTGGCTATTTTAGGCCTCCAGAAATGTAAGACAAAGAATCAGGTGCTTACAAAATGGTCAGAAGTGTTGCGGGAACGGCTCTGGCTAAGCCTCCTTGGCTAACTTTCGGAACTTCGCAGACTTGACCCACCAGCACCATTGGTCTTATCTTATCTCTTCCTCATTTTACAGTCATGCTGAGGTTAATTTACTGTGAAGGAAATTCAGAAACTATCAAGAAAGTATCTTTGGGTACTAAAACAATGCAGAGCACTTTAGTGGTATCTTTTTAATCTTTGCCATGAATACATGGCTCTTCAAACCTGTGGGGGCGGGTTCGATGAGAAAAAAATGTCCCAGAAGCATTTTGGGCTCTTTTCCTCCCATGAGAACAATCTCATGAGTACACTGCATCCTGCTGGCCACCCCCCCGCTCTGGACACTTCTCTGTGTATTTCCCGTCAGCCCCTCCATCTGGTCTACCCTGGGAACATCATCCAGATGACTCTGTTGGTCCTGACTCATTTAATTTTTCTCCAGGAAGTGTCTAGCACCTTACTTTCCCAACTAGAATGTAAGGTACTAGAGGGCGGGGCTCTTTGCTTTATCCTTTTATTTTATACCACAAATTATGTTTAGTCATAAACAGGAAACGGCAGTAAGAAATAAGGGCATGGGTTTCTTTTGTTTTGTTTTGTTTGAATCAGGGTTTCATGCTTTTGCCCAGGCTGGAGTGCAGTGGCATGATCACAGCCACCGCAGCCTCTACCTCCTGGGCTCAGGAAATCCTTTCAGATTTCAGTCTCCTGAAATAGCTGGAACTACGGGCGCACACCTCCACACCCGGCTCGTTTTTTATTTTTATTTTTTCGTAGAGATGAGTTCTCACTATGTTACCCAGGCTGGTCCTGATCTCCTGGCCTCAAGCAATCCTCCTGCTTCAGCCTCCCAAAGTGATGGGATTACAGCTGTGAGCCACCGTATCCATGAGCCAGACTCTTTACATTCAGGAGATTGCTCATTTCACCTTCACACAACCTATTTTACAGAAGAGGAAACTGTGTCTCTGAAAAGTTAAGCAAGAGATGTGCACACGCCATATTTTGAATATGGGGCTTCCTGATTCTGTATTTTCTGTTTGAGTTTCTGTTCTAGGCTCTCGCTTTCATTTTTCCTTAACTGTTGAGAATGGGACAGACCGGTTCCCACTCCCTCACCCTGCCCTGTCAGTGTTGCTTACAGCTCACAGCAGGGAAAGGTGGGATCCCTTCCGGAAGAGGGAGGAGGAGGAAGGAGGAGAGGAGAGAAGGGAGGAGGGCGGGGAGGATAAGCAGGAAGGAGAGATGAAAAAGAAAGAGTGGGAGGAAGGGGACGGAGCCAGAAGGCTGGAGCGTTGTGCCTTGGCAACCAGGTTCGCTGCTAATTCAGTTGTCAACAAGTTTACTTACAATTCACCAATGCGTTTGAGGAGGATAAGAGGAGAGGCCTGCTGACTCGACTTCCTGGATATTCAACTTTTTGGTGAGGAACCATCTGTGGAGAGGAGGAATAAGGAGGCAGATTACAGGTGTTCAGAAGCCACTCAAAGGTTGCTGGCTCCTGGCTCCAGGTCTGGTCCTGGGCGTGGCCTGGGGAGGTGGACTCACACTGTGCTTTGAATGTGGGTCTCGGTTCTGGGAGGCAGAACGGGCTGGAGGCTCTGCGGACTTCACTCTCGGACCTCCTGTGAAGGCAAGCCCCAAGGGTTCCATGCAGCTGCCTCTCCCCTCACCAGGCCTTCTGAACAGACCCTCTCCGGTCCTCCCGTACCCCAAGTCCCTGCTCTCAGCCCTGGGAGAGGCCCCCTTCCAGGAGCACAGGGCATGAGTCCTTCTACCTCCCAGTTCCTCACCTTCCTCTGATTTCTTAACTCCACATAAAGGCATCCCTGCATCCTTGCCCCTTTGTTCTTCCAACAAATGTTTGTTGAATGACTGCTCTGTTCAGGCAGTGTTCCACCTGCTGAGGGTACAGCAGTGACCAGGACAGACAAAGTCCCCGCTCTGCTAGAACATTCTAGCATAATTCATTCTCCCCTTTGTGTGAGCCTAACCCTCCTTGACCTTCGAGGCTTAATCTCATCTCCTCTTTGAAGTCTTCTTTGCTTCCTCCAGCCTTTAAATAAATAAACAAACACAATATATACAAGGAGCCTTGATATCTTTGTAGTATTTCATCCTTGCATTAGCCCTGTGATGGCTTCGTCTCTATGTTACAGAGGAGGAAAGTAATTGGATTAGGCGTCCACAGCTAGCCCAGTGTGGTGGCTCATGCCTGGTTCCCAGTACTTTGGGAGGCTGAGGCGGGAGAATCATTTGAGTCCCAGGAGTTCGAGAACAGCCCGGGCAACATAGCAAGACCTTGTTTCTACAAAAAGTCAAAAACTTAGCTGTGTGCTGTGGCGTGCGCCCGTAGTCCCAGTTACTTGGGAGGCTAAGGCGGAAGGAGTGCCCGAGCTCAGGAAGTCAAAGCTGCAGTGAGCCATGATCATGCCACTGCACTCCAGCCTGGGTGACGAAGTGAGACTTTGACTAAAAAAAAAATTTGAATTTAAAAGAGTCCGCAGTTAGTACATGGCAACCAGGGGACTCAAACACAGCCATTTGACTTCAGGATTAGAGGCCTGTTCATCATTTCACAACCGAGTTCCTGTGTGGTAGACATGCCTACGAGTTCTGGTACACATCAACAGAGCTGGACCCATAATTTGTGGACACCAGCACAACATGAAAATTCAGGGCCTCTTGTTCAAAATGCAGGGACAAGTTACCACGAAAAGTACTAACAGATAAAGCCTTTCCCTTTCTCCCACAGGTTCCCTCTTGGCTCGTTACGGTGTTTATTTTCTGTATGATGCCAGTGTAAGTAAAAAGCAACAATTTTAATTTTGGATTATTCACATACTTTTTACTATTCATTGCTATATTGTGCAATTTCAATTTTATTTATTTATTTATTTATTTATTTATTTAATTTTTTTTGAGTTGGAGTCTCACTCTGTCACCCAGGTTGGAGTGCAGTGGCATGCTCACAGCCACCGCAGCCTCGACATGCTGGGCTCAGGCAATCCTTCCACCTCAGCCTTCCGAGGAACTGGAACTGCAGGCATGTGCCACCACGTCCAGCTAATTTTTTGACTTACTGTAGAGATGACGTCTCGCCAAGTTGCCCAGGCTGGTCTCAAACCCATGGGCTTAGGCTATCCTCTCACTTCGGCCTCCTAAAGTGCTGGGTTCATAGGCATGAGATACCACACCTGGGCTTACTTCATTTCTTGATATGTGTCGATCTCACCAATGCTCCCGATGCCTGAAGGACTGGAAAGGATTTTTCTTGCCTTTACCTTTCCTTCTCTGTTATTTTCAGTAGAAGTGGTTGGCTAATACAAGAAAGTAGCAAGAATAAGAAAAGAAATGAGAGAGTTCCTTGCTCGTTTGTTTCTTAGAATTCTGGTGCTTTCCTTCTGGTTTCCAGCAAGTTCTGGTTTGAACAGAAAGAATGGCCTCTATGGGCTCTCAGTGCCCCACTATCCATATCAGTCTTAGATGTAACACATGATGGGGTGCAGAAAGTGCTCCCCCAGAATATGCCATCCTGGCATTTGAGAAAACAGCAAAAGCAGGAGGGTCTCTCTGATCCTCTCCCACTGTTCTCCCCTGAAGCAGGCCATAAAACCTAGGACGGTCACTCTCTGAGCTTCTCCCTCCCTTCTCCCCTGAAGACCTTCTTGCCCTAAATCTGGAGGGAAGAAATGTCACACAGAGATACCAAGAAGAATCTGAATAAACAGACCTTGCTAAGTTCTCCTGTTTGTTACCATTAGACCATACCGTTTTGTTTTCTGATCATAATTCTGCATGACTGTCCATAAAAATACAATTTTCCCTGGGTCTTTATATCTGAAGCCTCCTATATCATGTACAACTTGGGTTAAAAAATTTGTAGCCTGATGCAGTGGCTCATGCCTGTAATCCCAGCACTTTGGGAGGCGGAGGCGAGAGAATTATCTGAGCCCAGGGGTTTGAGACCAGCCTGGGCAACTTGGCGAGACCTCATCACTACAACAAATCAAAAAATTAGCCAGGCATGGTGGCGCCCGCCTATAGTTCCAGCTACTTGGAAAGCTGAAGCAGAAGGATTGCCTGAGCCCAGCAGGTTGAGACTGCGATGGCCGTCAGCATGCCACTGCACTTCAGCCTGGGTGGCAGAGTGAGACACTGACTCAACAGATAGATAGGTAGGTAGATAGATAGATAGATAGATAGATAGATAGATAGATAGATAGATAGATAGATAGATAGATTAATCAATCGATCTGGGCCAGGTGCAGTGGCTCCACCTGTCATCCCAGCACTTTGGGAAGCCAAAGCGAGTGGATTGCCTGAGCCTGCGAGTTCGAGACCCTCCCGGGCAACTTGGCGAGACCTTGTCTCTACAATAAATCAAAAACTAGCCCGGTGTGGTAGCATGTCTGTGGTTCTGGCTACTTGGAAGGCTGAGGCGGAAGGATTGCTGGAGGCCAGCGGGTTGAGGCTGCGGTGGCCGGGAGCGTTTGTGCCACTGCACTCCAACCTGGGTGAAGGAGTGACACTTCAACTCAGAAAAAATTAATTAATCTCTATGCTTTTTTCTTGTTAATCTGTCTTTTGTTATAGGAGTCTGAAAGGAGTTACCTGAAGAAGCCCAGAATAAACTTAGTTCAGCGTAGTCTTTTTGCCTCAGCATAACCACTTTTGCTTAGACTTTACCCCTGACTTGCTTTGACTCTAGCAAAGGTTAGACATAGATAAGATAAATTTCCAATAGGTAGGTTTTAGGAAGCGTTCTGACATTCCACTGCAGGCCAAGCTGGCAGCCTTCCCTTCCCTCCGCAAATCTCCATCAGATGCAAGACAAGGACAGCCCAACCGCCAACCATTCAATCGTGATTTAGCATAATCATCTCCAAAAATCTTTCAGGCCCCTTAGCTGGCTGAAGCCATAGAAATGATAATAAAACCACCTTTTTGCTAAAGAAGATCATGTATTGGAAACGCCTGACAAGTGTCTTGCAGGAAAAACCCCTCCCCTTGTCTCTCATCTAGCGCACCACCAGGGCAGCAATCATGTGACTAACCCACCTAGCTGCCTGTTGTCCATCACCTGATGTCAGTACCTGAGCTCACCTGTCCCTTTGTGATGACATGGAGCAGACCAGCACCCAACCCACTTTAGTGACCTTCCCGCATCAAAGAGAAAAACTAAAAGGAGTCAACCATGAGCAGCTGTTTGCCATTGCCTTAATAGACTCTGGTGTTGCCATGTGTTCTTTGAGCTATGGCTGTTGCCGTGTTTCCTGGTTTTGGTCCCCTCCCCTACCTTGGGGAGGTGAATCTCCTCTTTCTCTCTCTAATTTACCTTCTAAATAAACTATGTTTTCTCGTCTAACTTCTGTGCAATTCTTTGCCTCGTTCATGCGGCACTGGATCACACACCAGACACCCACAACCCTGCGGGCCTGACAGCATTCTCGAGGCCCCCCTGGGAGGATGCCCTAACAGAGTATCAGCCATGAACCTTGTATCAGGTAAGGAAAAGGTATTACTTTTTCTCCCCTGTCACAGGGACTCACACTTTGTTAAGTTAACTGTAACTTTTAGACAATTGATAAGCTGTAGATATTTTTTCATCCAGTAGAAGTGCAAATGAATTCAGCCCAGGAGAAAAGATAGAGCTAAAGGTCGCAGTTTCATTGCCCTGTAGGACATTAGCCATGTTTTACAGTCACCTTAGCAATTTTTCTTTCTCTGGCTTTATATATATGCATATCCTTCTTTGAAATGACTTTTCCACTCTACCTGCTCTTTCATTCATGAGTTAAATAAATGCTCACTATCTATTTGCATGAGTCATTTTTTAACTTCTTGAAAATTATACTTTAACTTCCCTTAACCTGCAGTTTCTAATTCCTTTAACACTCATAGACACCAGCATTATCTAAATGCAATCAGGGAGAGCCACCACAGGCTGTTTGATTCATGCCGGTTGTGTCGGGGAGAGAGAGTATTTCCTGAAGAGTCTCTCACTTTCCCAGGGAAGAGAGCATCTCCCCACATTCATCTCACAGCAGTCATTTTTATCTGGAGTCTCTGAATTCCACAAGCTTGGGCCGAGGTGCACAGAGATGAATTTGCTGCCCAAGGAGCCTAAGCCTGAACTCTTCAGCCTTCCCAGGGTGATTCCTGCCTCCTCAAGGGGCAGGAGAGTGCAGGGAGAGGTGAGAGAGAAGAGGACTTCCACAAGTAAGTCAGTTCACCTGCCCAATGTCCATTCATAAGGGGCAGTTTTCCTTTAGGCCATATTTCCCTATGTGTCTGTCGGTCTCTGTCTCTCTCTCTCTCTCTCTCACACACACACACACACACACACACACACACACACACACACACACACACACCTGGCTCTACAGGACTTTTTCTCTCTCTCTCTAGCCTCCCTCCATTGCTCTTCCTCCTTGTTCCCTACATGCATTAAGGGACTGGAGTTAGAAGAATGATATAAATGGTAAGGACCTTGGCTGGGCGCGGTGGCTCACACCTATAATCCCAGCACTTTGGGAGGCGGAAGTGAGAGGATTGCCTGAGCCCAGGGGCTCGAGGCCAGCCTGGGCAACTTGGCGAGACCTCATCTCTACAATAAATCAAAAAATTAAGCCGGCTCGGTGGCTCAGCCTGTAATCCCGCGCATTGGGAGGCTGAGGTGAGTGGATTGCCTGAGCCCGCGGGTTCGAGACCCGCCTGGGCAACTTGGTGAGACCTTATCTCTACAATAAATCAAAAACTCAGCCAGGCGTGGTCACGCGCGCCTGTAGTTCCAGCTACTCGGAAGGCTGAGGCGGAAGGATCCCCGGAGCCCAGCAGGTCGAGGGCTGCAGTGGCCGGGAGCGGCCCCTGCACTCCAGTCTGGGCGACAGAGACTCCAACTCAAAAAAAAAAAAAAAATTAGGTGTGGTGGTGTGTGCCTGTAGTTCCAACTACTCAGAAGGCAGAAGCGGAAGGATTGCCTGAACCCAGCAGGTCAAGGCTGCTGTGGCCGTGAGCGTGCCACTGCACTCCAGCCTGGGCGACAGAGTGAAACTCCAACTCAAAAAATAAAAAAAATAAATGGCAAGCACCCAAAGTCAATTTGCTTTATAGATAATGGAGTGTGTGCTGAAATGTGTTATTTTTACATACATTACTTTGAAATGCAAATTACAAGAACTGTCAGTAACCATCTCTTTAATCTCCTGGGGTTAAAGGACAGAGGGGAGAAAATTACTTGAAATGAAAACTTATCTGCCAACTCTTTTTCAGCAGAGAAACCTTTTTCATTTCCCAGAGCTGTCTCCTGCTCCCACTAAACAGTGTGAAGTCTCAGAGTCCTCTTCACAGTGAAAGTGTTACCAGCGGCCTTGCAGATAACTGGGCGGGTGGAGGGTGGACAGGTCTTACCATCATAAAAATACAGTTGCCTTGTTTCAGTTTACTTTCCTCTCTATAACACCAGCTGAGATCCCAAAAGAGAAAAGACCAGAGAGTCATTGGGGAAAAAAACCAGTCTTGAATGATGACACGGTCCTCTTCTAACAAAGTGGATTCGAACTCCTGAGGTCAGAATGCAGGCTCATTCACACAGGTCTCCGCATATCATGTCTTAGGAGCACACTTCTCTTTCTAACCTTATATTTGCTGACCTGGTCTCGTCTTGTAGAAAATGTTGCTTTTCTTGCTTGTAACTCTTGAGAATTACTACAGAATGTGCTGGAAGGCAAGAGCCTGAGTTAAGGGGGTAAGTGGGCCAGGCGGGGTGGCTCAAGTCTGTCATCCCAGCACTTTGGGAGGCCGAGGCGAGAGGATTGTCTGAGCCCAGGGGTTGGAGGCCAGCCTGGGCAACTTGGTGAGACTTCGTCTCTACAATAAATCAAAAAATTAGCTGGGGGTGGTGTCTTGCACCTGTAGTTCCAGCTACTTGGAAGGCTGAGGTGGAAGAATTGCCTGAGCCCAGCAGGTCAAGGCTCCGGTGGCCATGAGTGTGCCACTGCACTCCAGCCTGGGCAACAGAGTGAGACTCCAACTCAAACAAAACAAAACAAAACTGACAACTGATCTCTGACTAAAGACTACCAATCAGAACACGCCAAGTAACTACTAACCAGGGCTGGGCTCAATGGCGCACACCTATAATCTTAGCACTTTGGGAGGCCGAGGCAGAAGGCCTAAAAGTTCAAGATCAGCCTGGGTAAACTAGTGAGACCCTATCTCTATTAAACAATTTTTTTTTTTGAAAGCAGAATTTACTAAGAGGACAGAAAAGCTCCCACAGTGGGAGGCGACCCGAAGGGGTTGCCCTCTATTAAACAATTTTTTAAAAATTAAAAAAAAAATGTACTAGCCAGGGACTTTACACTTCAACCAATCTAATATTGTCTTTGTTTTACTTCCCAAGCATCTTATATAATTTTTTTCTCACACCCCCTTGGTGGAACCCAAACTGCCTGTGGTTTGGCACAGCCTGAATCATGAGTCACTGTCTACGCAGATAAACTCTTTAAAATTTTAATATGCCTAAATTTATCTTTTAACAACCTGATATGCATGCTCATGACTAATAATCACAAGAATTGCCTTTATTATTGACAATTATGTGGCAGACACACTCCTGTCTGGATCAGCAATGAGATTTGAGAGGATGGTGAGTGACTGCCCCGCCACCCTTCAGATCTCCTTACCTACCAGCCCAGGCTGCTCTCAGTCCCACCCATCAGCTTTGAGGAGGGGGTACAGGGAAGGTCTGAGAGTGTAGGTTCAGAGAAGACAGTGAGCCGGTGCATCTCACTGGGCCCCAAAACCACTCCTTCCCACCAGCCTGCACTGTCTCCCCTGGCGTTCCAAGATCAGACCACAGGCATTTAAAAGACTATATTCAGCAAGATACAGGAAGCCCTTGCAGACTATTGTGAAAGTTTACACAAATCTTATCTCCCCAGTGAATGGAATTACAGTAAATTCTTCCAACAAGATTAGTGTCAAGTAGATTTGCTGAATTAACTGACAGTAGCCTTGGCTGGGAATAAGGAAAGGGCAGAACACACAGAGACCTCTGGTCCCGTCTCAGTCCTCTCTTCGTCCTCTGTCCACTCCAGAACTTCTAGATCTTCAAGATGGAGCTTATAAATCACACCTGCCATCCACTCAGCAATCTGCATCCAACGGGCAGAGTCATCTCTTCCTGACATTCGGCCTGCCCTGCCTTCCTGCTGAATGGTAAACAGCCCTTCATTACCTTAGTGGTTTTGTTTCCCTTTCCGGGCAGAAGGGAAATCATTATTGAACCAAAGATTGGAGCTGAGAAGAAAGTAATTTTCCCTCCCTGAGGTCTGGGCGTGGGTTGGGTGTGAATTGACCAGTAATTGGGTGCAACCCGGGAAGGTTTTGTCTCCACCATCACCCAACTCACAAATATCATTAAGATCTAAATCTAGCCGGCTCGGTGGCTCAACTTGTAATCCCGCGCCTTTGGGAGGCTGAGGTGAGTGGATGGCCTGAGCCCGCGGGTTCGAGACCCGCCTGGGCAGCGAGACCTCATCTCTACAATAAATCAAAAAAATCAGCCGGGCGTGGTAGCGCTTGCCTGTAATTCTGGCTACTCGGAAGGCTGAGGCGGAAGGATCGCCGGAGCCCAGCAGGTCGAGGCTGTGGTGGCCAGGAGTGGCCACTGCACTCCAATCTGGTGACAGAGTGAGACTCCAACTAAAAAAAAAAAAAATCTAAATCAAAAGCCATTTCCCCTTTGAGTCAACCTGCCTGGCTTTCTCTTTAGCTTTTTATTTATTTATTTGTTTGTTTGTTTGAGTAGGAGTCTCACTCTGTCACCCAGCTGAAGAGCAGTGGCACACTCACGGCCACCGCAGTCTCGACCTGCCAGGCTCAGGCAATCCTTCCGCCTCAGCCTGGCAAGTAGTTGGAACTACAGATGTGTGCCACCATGCCTGGCTAATTTATTGTAGAGATGAGGTCTCACCGATTTGCTCAGGCTGGTCCCGAACCCAGGGACCCAGGCAATCCCCTCACCTCGGCCTCCCAGAATACTGGGATTATAGGTGTGAGCCACTGCGCCCGGCCAGTTTTGGATGTCGAAATCGCTTCTTCAGGTGCCAGCAGCTGAGGAACTGTCATTAGTCTTAACTGTCAGTGGTCCTCGTCTTCCTCCACCTCACCAAGTGGTGTCATGCACCGTCATCTCCACTCAGCTTGCCGCACCCTAGCTGAGGAGATAGTTACGTTCCTTTTACAGAAGACAAGGATGAAGCTCAAATGACACTGAGCCGGGCTGGACCACTGATGGGACCTCAGTGGGCTCTGCCAAGGTTCCACTCACATGCCCTTGGCATTCACCTCTGCACATCCAGCGCTGCCTCCTTAGAACATCCGTGTGCCTGGCAATCCAGAGTGCCAGAGAGCCGAAGGCCTCAGGAGCAGCCCTCAGCAAATGGCAACGGGGTGGGGCAAAGCATCTACTTTCCCCCCACCCCCCTTGACTCCACAGAATGTCTCACATCATCTCTTTATGTTTTTTTTTTGAGTCGGAGTCTCACTCTGTCGCCCAGACTGGAGTGCAGTGGCCGCTCCCGGTCACCGCAGCCCCGACCTGCTGGGCTCCGGCGACGCTTCCGCCTCAGCCTTCCAAGTAGCCGAAATTACAGGCATGCACTACCACGCCCAGCTGATTTTTTGATTTATTGTAGAGATGAGGTCTCGTTGCCCAGGCGGGTCTCGAACCCACGGGCTCAGGAAATCCACTCACCTCAGCCTCCCAAAGGCGCGGGATTATAGGCTGAGCCACCGAGCCCGGCCCGGCTTCATCTCTTAAAGCTCCCGGGTGGGATGGGGCTCCAGCTGTCCACAGTGGCATCTGGCATTTCTTCTTTGGTTTCCTCCCCTCCCCCATCTCACTCCCTACCCCATGGGTGTTTCCTGGGATCACCTCCAAAAAAACTCTTTGCACTCACATCCTTGTCTTAGGGTCTGTTTCAGGGAAACCCAAACCAAGACAAGACACTTCCATTTTTGGAGCCATAACTTCTGGCCCTGTGTAGCAGCAGTGGCAGAAGTAGTGGATGGGCTTCCTGGAGCCCCCAGGGCGGCGTGGCTGGGGCCGCACGGTGTGTTCAGGGGGGTGTGACCTGCCCTCACCAGGACGTGCAAATCCCAGTGCTGGGCAGTGTGCAAGGCCTCAGACCACCGGCCCCCTTTCCCAGGCTCCGCTCAAGGCCCGTCTGCATGCTCATGGCTTGCTTGCCCTGGGAGGTGTGGGGACCTGAAATGCAAGAGGGAGTGACCCAGGGCCAGTCTACTCCAGCAAAGCAGCTGAGGGACACTGCTCACCTTCCTGGGACAGATTTTCAAGCTCTGGGTCCCGGGCTTTCCTTAACGGGCTGTAAGAACAGGTCCCGGGGCTTCCTCCCTTGCACCCCCATTCTGTGATGGGCATTCGTGAGAGAGCAATGAGGGGCCTGCAGCACTGGAGACCAGGACATCTGGCACGAGATCCTGGAAAATACTTACAGAACAACTTTGTTTCAACATTTATTGTGCAGTTTATAATCCTGGCTGAGTGACCTTAGGCAAATCACATAAACACTCTGTACGGCTCATCTATCACATTTTTATTTTATTCATTCATTCATTCATTCATTTGTTTATTTATTATTAGAGACAAGATCTCACTCTGTCCCCCTGGCTGGAATGTAGTGGCACCATCACGGCTCACCACAGCTTCAAACTCCTAGGCTCGGGCAATCCTTCCACCTCAGCCCTCCTAATAGCTGGGACTACAGGCACATGCCACCACACCTGGCTAGTTTCTCTATTTTGTGTAGAGACGAGGTCTCACTTTGTTGCCAAGGTTGGTCTTGAACGCTGGGGCTCAAGTAATCCTCTCACCTTGGCATCTCAAAGTGCCAAGATTACAGGTATAAACCATCATGCCCAGTCTATCACTTATCTTTTCTTTCAGTTGGAGTCTCATTCTGTTGCCCAGGCTGGAGTGCAGTGGCACGCTTACGGCCACCGTAGCCTCGACCTGCTGGGTTCAGATGATCCTTCTTCCTCAGCCTTCCAAGTAGCTGGAACCACAGGTGTGTGCCACCAAGTCTGGCGAATTTTTGATTTATTGTAGAAACGAGGTCTTGCCAAGTTGCCCAGGCTGGTCTCCAACCCCTGGGCTTAGGCAATCTTCTCATCTGGGCCTCCCAAAGTGCTGGGATTTCAGATATGAGTCACCACACCAAGCCTATTACTTTTTTTTTTCTTTGAGTTGCGGTCTCACTCTGTTGCCAAGGCTGCAGTGCAGTGGTACACTCATGGCCACCACAGCTTCAAACTGCTGGGCTCAGGTGATCCTTCCACCTCAGCCTTCCAAGTAGCTGGAAC
>NW_007251111.1:45936-49396 GCF_000164805.1 Carlito syrichta | reverse complement strand
ATTATCCGGGCGTGGTAGCACGCACCTGTAGTTCCAGCTACTTGGAAGGCTGAGGCGGAAGGATCCCCAGAGCCCAGCAGGCAAGGCTGCGGTGGCCGGGAACGGCCACTGCACTCCAGTCTGGGCAACAGAGTGAGACTCCAACTCAACAACAACAACAAAAAGAATGATAATAAATGTGAAAACATTAGGAAAGTAAAGAGTTCTGTAGAAATGTGAACGATGGAAGCGTGAGCATGACGGAATGTCCCCTGCCCTTGTCATTGACCAAGGAGACGGGACAGGGACCACTAGGGGCTGTACTTTCTTGTTCGCCATCTTGTCTGAAGTAGTCAGCCTGGCTGGAGGACCCACACACCAGACTGAGCAGCAACATACAGAATCCTGGGTAAAGGTGTTAGACAGCAGATGAACACTTTTTAAAATTTATGTATTGTGGAAACGAGGTCTCGTCAAGTTACCCGGGCTGGTCTCAAACCCACAGGCTCAGGCAATCCACTCGCCTTGTCCTCCTGAAGTGCTGGGATTGCAGGCTGAGCCACCGAGCCCAGTCAAGCGCATTTATACGACCTGCCAGGGACTCTCCCATGTTCTAGGAACACGATGATGAACTGAAAAGGCAAGTCTGGGATGGTCTGATGATAGGCAGTTTTGGTCAGGCTCAGTGACTCATGCTTGTAATCCCAGCACTTTGGGAGGCTGAGATGGGAGGACTGTTTGAGGCCAGGAGTTCGAGACCAGCCGGGGCAACATAGCAAGACACTGTCATTCTAAAAAAAACAAAACAAAACAAGAAAAGAAAGAAAAAATGAGCTGGGCATGGTGGAGCGCATCTGGGTCGAAGCTACTTGAGAGGCTGAGGTGGGAGGATCACTTGAGTCCAGGAATTCAAAGCTACAGGGAGCTGTGACTTTGTCACTGCACTCCGGCCTGGGTGACAGAGCAAAGTTCTATCACTCAATTAAAAAAAAAAAAAAAGGTGAATGTGGTGGCTCATGCCTGTAATCCCAGCACTTTGGGAGGCAGAGGCGAGAGGATTGCCTAAGCCCAGGGGTTCGAGACCAGCCTGATTAACATGGTGAGACATTGTTTCTACAACAAATCATAAAATTAGCCGGGCGTGGTGGCGCGTGCCTGTGGTTCCAGCTACTTAAAGGCTGAGGCGGAAGGATCGTCTGAGCCCAGCAGGTTGAGGCTGCCGTGGCTGTGAGCATGCCACTGCACTCCAGCCAGGGGAACAGGTGGGACTCCAACTCAATAGATGAGATAGATAGATGATCGATCGATAGAGATGATAGATAGATGGTAGATAGATAGATAGATAGATAGATAGATAGATAGATAGATAGATAGATAGATGGGGGGTAATTTGCACAATCACACTTTAGCCTCACAACAGCCATGAGAAGTAGACCTGCTTAGATTCCATTTTCTGATTTATCAGTTAGGAAACTTAGGTCCAGAGAAGAGGAATGTCTGGTCTAAATAGCTAGATCTTGGTGTTGCCAGGCCCACACTAAAGTCCTGCTCTCTTAACCGGGCGTGGTAGCGTGCGCCTGTAGTTCCGGCTACTCGGAAGGCTGAGGCGGAAGGATCGCCGGAGCCCAGCAGGTCGAGGCTGCGGTGGCCGGGAGCGGCCCCTGCACTCCAGTCTGGGCGACAGAGTGAGACTCCAACTCAAAAAAAAAAAAGTCCTGCTCTCACTCCCAGCCAGGGTCTGTCCCCAGAGACAGATGTTATGCCGATTTCTGGCCCATCTAGTTCGAATAAAGGAAGTCAACTGGATCTCAGAAGGCATCAGGTAGAAGGAGGTGGTCCTCGGGGCACCCAGCAAGTGTGGAAAGAAACGACAACTGAGTTGGCACATCTCTAGGCCTAAATCAGAAAAGCCTTCTTTCTTCCCATCCAAACCTTCCCCTGCTTCCAGCCCCTCCAGTAAAGCTAGACTCAGGCTTCCTCAGACACAAACGACTTTGTTCTGAGGGGAAACGACACATCCTTGGGTTCCCTTTGTCCTCCTGGGCCCCCTTCACAGCTCCCCCCTGCTTCCTCCACACCTAGAAATGAGGAGACAGAGGAGACCAAGCAGGCTGCTGCTGATCTGAACATTCCTCATCGAAAACTCCCCTCCAAACTTGGCTTTGGGAGCTGGGGAGAGAGGCTGCCGGAAGCTCTGACGAAATCCTAATGACAGCTGTGGGAGTTGGCTTTAACTGGACGTGCTGGACGGGAGTCATTGATAATCCAGCATTTCATTAGGGTGAGCCAGATGTTGGGGTTGTGGAAGGAGGAGCAGGATGACAGGGGATTAGCAACCTCTTTTTCAGGGGTGGGAAACCCAAGTCTCCGGGTACCAAGAGAGGAGCCCAGGGAAGGGATCGCGGATACTCCCTGACCAGGCGGACAAAGTCCCCAGACAGAGAAGCTGAATGACTCCCTCATTCCTTCATCCACTGGTCAAACATGGACGGTGTACAGACGAGGAACAGACACTGTACTCAGCACTAGGAAATAAGCTCCATGAGACACAGTCTTTGTAACCAAGAGCTTTATGGTCCAGGAGGGGAGACAGGTTAACTCATGAGTGGAAACAAGGTCGTGAATCTCTGCTGAAAGGCTGTGTAGTGCACGGGAGACACACAGTGGTAATGGCTGACTCGACTCAGGGATGTCTGAAAAGATTTTACGGTAAGAGGGTGAGTCTTGAAAGATGACTAGGAACTGGGCTCGGTGGCTCAGCCTGTCATCCTGTGCTTTGGGAGGCCTAGGTGAGTGGATTGCCTGAGCCCACGGGTTCGAGACCCGCCTGGGCAACTTGGCGAGACCTCATCTCTACAGTAAATCAAAAAATTAGCCGGGCGTGGTGGCGCTCGCCTGTAGTTCCAGCTACTTGGAAGGCTGAGCAGAAGGATCGCTGGAGCCCAGCAGGTCGAGGCTGTGGTGGCCAGGAACGGCCACTGCACTCCAGTCTGGGCGACAGAGTGAGACTCCAACTCACAAAAAAAAAAAAAGATGACTAGGGTGCGCACAGAATAGGAGAAAATATTTGCCAACTGTATATCTGACAAAAGCCTAACATCTAGGATCTACAAAGGAAATCAAATGTGCCGAAAGAAAAAAAACAAACAACCCTATTAGAAAGTGGGCAAAAGATATGAATAAACACTTCTCAGAAGAAGACATTTGAGCAGCCAACAGATACATGAAAAAACGCTCAGCCTCACTAATCATCAAAGAAATGTAAACCACACTGAAGCCGGGCATGGTGGTGCTCATCTGTAATCTCAGAACTTTGGGAGGCAGAGGTGAGAGGATTGCCTGAGCCCAGGGTTTGAGACCATCCTAAGCAACATGGCGAGACCTCGTCTCTACAATAAATCAGAAAATTAGCTGGGAGTGGTGGCATACACCTGTAGTTTCAGGTATTTGGAAGGCTGAGGCAGAAGGATTGCCTGACTCC
>NW_007251111.1:45083-45754 GCF_000164805.1 Carlito syrichta | reverse complement strand
ACTAGTGCAACCTCTGTGGAAAGCTGTGTGGCGATTCCTAAAAGATCTAAAAGTGGACCTTCCATATGACCCAGCAATCTCCCTTGTGGGAATATACCTGGAGGAACTCAAGTCACTCTACAAAAAAGATACCTGCATTTGCATGTTTATTGCAGCACTATTCACATGAGCAAAACATGGAAACAATTGTGCCGCCCATCAAAAGTGGGCTGGATCAAAAAATGTGGTACATATACACAATGGAATATTATGCAGCCAAAAAAATGATGGGCTTTGCTGCAACTCGAATGGATTTAAAGTCTATAATATTCAGTGACCTATCACAGAAACAAAGATCTGAGTACCACATGTACTCACTCATAACGGACCCTACACATTTATCATAATAATATAAGAAAGGAATTGGCAGTAAGGGTGCACTGCCAGGGGAGGAACGAGGGGCACAGAACATCAATAAGGGTACCCAATCTCAAACCTGGTGAAGTGGGACAAAAGAAAGCCTCAAACTTTACCTGTACGATAACTACTTATTTACCTAACCCTACATTGTACCCCACATCTTTAAAATAAAATAATTTTTTTAAAAGATAGATGACAGCCGGGCTCGGTGTCTCAGCCTGTAATCCCGCGCCTTTGGGAGGCTGAGGTGAGTGCATTGCCTGAGCCCGCGG
>NW_007251111.1:39791-44465 GCF_000164805.1 Carlito syrichta | reverse complement strand
CCTCCCTCCCTCCCTCCCTCCCTCTCTCTCTCTCTCTCTGTCTCTCTTTCTTTCTAGTTGGAGTCGCCCAGGCTGGAGTGCAGTGGCACGCTCCCGGCCACTGCAGCCTCGACCTACCGGGCTTAGGCGATCCTTCCGCCTCAGCCTTCCGAGTAGCTGAAACTACAGATGCATGCCACCACTCCTAACTAGTTTTTGTGATTTGTTATAGAGATGAAGTCTCACCAAGTTGCCCAGGCTGGTCCATATATTTTCTTTCACTTAATGCTCACAATGACCCTCTGTGGTAGGTTTCATTGTTATCCCTGTTTTGCAAATGAGAAACCTGTGGCCCAGAATGGCCAAGAAACTGCCCAAGGTCAGTTTGGGAAACTGAGGTGACATAGGTGCTCACTGCTTTCTTGAGAGGGCAGAAAGGTAGGCAGAATCTGGTCATGAGGGAAAGGCCTCTTCAGCTTTGCCAAACACAGTGTGGATTGCACCCTGATGAGCAGGAAATGACATGACTTGATTTCTGCTTTCCGAGATCACTTTGGCAGCAACACGGTGGTGGAATTGACGCAGAAGGCAAGGAAGTCAACTAGGAGAAACTTTTTTTTTTTTTAAGAGTCGGAGTCTCACTCTGGCACCCAGGCTAGAGTGCAGTGGCACGCTCACGGTCATTGCATCCTTGACCTGCTGGGCTCAGGTGATTCTTCCACCTCAGCCTTCGAAGTATCTGGGACTATAGGTGCACACCACCATACCTAGTTAATTTTTGTTGTTGTTTATTCTAGAGACAAGGTCTCACCGAGTTGCCCAGGCAGATCTTGAACCCCTGGACTCAGGCAATCCTCTCGCCTCCACCTCCCAAAGTGCTGGGAATACAGGTATGAGTTACTGTGCCTGGTTAGTAGGAAATTTTAATGGCCCAGGGAAGAGAGGGCAAGCTGGGTCAGGGACATCAGTGATGGAGAAGATCCCAACACCAGAAGATCCAACAGGCAGGAATTTCTGGCCACCCAAAGGAGAAAAGAAATACGCTTTGTAGAGTCATACAGACTTGAGTTTGGGTCCTAGTGATGCCACTTGCCAGGCTTGAGCAAATGGTTCTTTCATAGTCTCTATCTGTAAAACAGAGAAAATAATGTAAGAGCTGATCCTGTGTAACTGCCCATCACAATTTTCCACTTGATCATGAGCTCCTTGAGGGCAGACACGATGCCCAAGCACTCTTTGGTCGCCCTAGCACGCAGCACTGTGCATGGAGCCCAGTAGGTGCTCACTGCTTCTTTGGACAAAAGTGAAATGGTTAGGGTTCAGCAAAGGGAGGGATTGGGACAGCATCAGGTTCTGTGGTAGCTGACTGATGGATGGTGGTGTCAGTCACCAAGACAGAGAACATGGAGGAGGAATGGGACACATTTGAAGGGAAGGCCATGGGTTCTGCTTTATTTTATTTTTTGAGTCGAGATCTCAGTCTGTCACTCAGGCTGAAGTGCACTGTGGTGATCACAGCTCAGTGCAGCCTTGACCTCCTGGGCTTAGGCAATCCTTCCTCCTCAGCCTCCATATTCTTTTGTAGAGACAGGTCTCTCTACGTTGCCCAGGCTGGTCTCAAACTCCTGGACTCAAGCAATTCTCCCACTTCAGCCTTCCAAAGTGCTGGCATTACAGGTGCAAGCCACCAAACCCCAGCCAATTTTGTTTTAAATGGAGATAGGTACCAGCTATTCACTGTGATGAGAATCCAAGGAACAGCCATGAGAGTGAGTGGGAAGCTGAGAAGGAGTGGGGAGCTTTTAAGGGTTGGAGAAGTTTCCACATGGACATTGAACTTTCTTATATCAGACACTTACCATCTCTCACCTGGACATATGGAATTTCTCCTCGATGGTCCTCCCTATCTTTCTGCCTGATACAGTCCCTATACTTCTAACAAATTGATCTTGGGAAGCAGAAATCGGGTCATGCCAGATTCCTGCAGCCTCTGCAAAGCACTGAAGAGTATAAATAATATGCTACTATTTTGTGTATAAAAATGTGGGTGGAGCCGGGCTCGGTGGCTCAGCCTATAATCCCGCGCCTTTGGGAGGCTGAGGTGAGTGGATTGCCTGAGCCTGCAGGTTTGAGACCAGCCTAGGCAACTTGGCAAGACCTTGTCTCTACAATAAATCAGAAAATTAGCCAGGCATGGTGGCACATGCCTGTAGTTCCAGCCATTTGGAAGGCTGAAGTGGAAGGATCACCTGAGCCCAGCAGATCAAGGCTGCGGTGGCCTGGGTGACAGAGTGAGACTCTGACTCAAAAAAAAAAAGAACCAGGATCTAGTTGTCATGGTTTGTGTGAACCTAAGGCAGACTCTGAGACTAGGGTTTCCAGTAAATAACTGATGTGGGCCAGGTGCAGTGGCTATCACCTGTAATCCCAGCACTTTGGGAGGCAGAGGAAGAAGATTGTCTGAGCCCAGGGGTTCGAGACCAACCTGGGCAACTTGGCGAGACCTCATCTCTATAATCAAAAAATCAGCTACACGTGATGGTGCGTGCCTATGGTTCCAACTACTTGGAAGACTGAGGCGGGAGGTTCACCTGAGCAGGTGGAGGCTGCAGAGAAGGGAAAGGAGAAGAGAGACAAAGAATGGAGTAGGAGGGGCACATCAGACCACAGGTTTGAGTCCTGGTTCTGCTACTTTCTAGCTGAATTACCCCACGCAAGTTACTCAAACGCTCTGTGCCTCAGTTTATTCATCTACAAAGCTGGCTAATAACAGTTCTTAACTCATTAGAATGGGGTAAGGACTCAGTGAGTTACCATCAGTAAAGTGCTTAGAACAGTGCTCAGTAAATATTAGCTGTGATAACTCCATCAAAGCACAAATTCCCGTTTATGATCTCCAGGGGATGCTAGGCTAGGGGGTGGGGTTAGTTGAGAACAGGGCAGTTCTCTCTGAAAACTTGTGGTCGGGAATGGAGTTCAAGGGAAGCGTGGTCCCAGGAGGAGGAACATACAGGATGTTTTCGAGAGAAGGTTTGACTTCCCGGGTGCATTCGCGACCAGGAAAGAGGTGGCAATAAACTGCAAAGGGCAATTCAGACGCACAGTGCAGGTGGGAAGGGGGTGAAGCAAAGCCCAAAGCTTTCCCAGGGTCAGCCAGGGACACCACCTGGGGAGGATGTGGGTGGGGTTGCTGACCTTTCATTCTTTCCACCTTGCCACGGGGGACCCAAGGTACTGGAACAGGAGGCCTCAGGGGTGGCGCGCACACATGACGGAAGACCTATGAATGGGCCCCTGGTGGTGACTGGACAACGCAAATGTCCATGAGAGAGGCTGGCTGTGTATCCAGCAGCTCTCAAAGAAGATGAGCTGTGTGCAAATTTCAAAGAGCTGAAGCTGTATCTTCCTGCCTCAACCCAAGCCTCGGAAACCGAAGGAGGCATTACGGCCCCGCCCTAGAAAAGAGGGTTATGTTTGAGTTCCTCTCCAGTAGCCTCAGAACACTTAGCCGAAGTGAGGAAAAAATAAATAAAAAGAAAAATAAGAAATCTAGGCAGCCGTTAGGCTTGTTAGGAAATTCCTAAGAAATGGAACAGGCTGACGTTACTTGAACCCACTAATTGATCTTGACTCCAATAAAGTAGGACAACTGAACATCGTGTCCCCCTGATTCCAGGTAATAGAAAGTCAACAAAGCAACCTTTGACATACTCATTAAAGAATATGACCCAGAATCTAGTTGTCGTGGTTTGCGTGAGCCTAGAGGCAGACTCTGAGACCAGAATTCCCTGTAAATAGTTGATGTGGGCTGGGCGTGGTGGTTCACGCCTGTAATTCCAGCACTTTGGGAGGTGGAGGTGAGAGGACTGTCTGAGCCCAGGGGTTTGAAACCAGCCTGGGCAACTTGGCGAGACCTCGTCTCTATAGTTAAAAAATTAGCTACGCGTGGTGGCGCATGCCTGTAGGGTGGTCGGGGCTCCTTGCCCTCCTGAGCACTGTTCTAAGCACTTTACTGACGGTAACTCACTGAGTCCTTACCCCATTCTAATGAATTAAGAACTGTTATTAGCTCCTAGCAGGGTAGAATTCCCTGAGAGTTCTCCCCACTGACTATAGGATGGAGGATCGGGCTTACTAGGTTCGGGGGCGAAATCTTGCCAGTGCTCTCCAAGTAGCAGCCTGGACCCTGGGGAAGAATTCTCAGGGGACAGGAAGCGATTTTTTTTTTTTTTTTTAAGATACAACAAGTCAAATTTATTAGAGTTGTCCACAGTCAGCAATGGTGATCTTCTTGCTGGTCTCGCCATTCTTGGACCCAAAGCCCTCCATGGCTTGCACAACATTCATGCCCTCTTTCACCTTGCCAAAAACCACATGCTTGCCATCCAACCATTCAGTCTTAGTAGTGCAGATGAAAAACTGGGAACCGTTGGTGTTGGGTCCAGCATTTGCCACGGACAAGATGCCGGGACCTGTGTGCTTCAAGATGAAGTTCTCATCATCAAATTCCTCCCCATAGATGGACTTGCCGCCAGTGCCATTATGGTGTGTAAAGTCACCACCCTGGCACATAAACCCTGTTATAATTCTGTGAAAGCAGGAACCCTTATAACCGAATCCTTTCTCTCCAGTGCTCAGAGCACGAAAGTTTTCTGCTGTCTTTGGAACTTTGTCTGCAAACAGCTCGAAGAGACG
>NW_007251111.1:29063-39439 GCF_000164805.1 Carlito syrichta | reverse complement strand
TAGCTGGAACTACAGGCACACACTACCACGCCCAGCTAATTTTTGATTTATTGTAGAGACGAGGTCTCGCCAAGTTGCCCAGGTGGGTGTCGAACCCGCCGGCTCAGGCAATCCTCTCACCTCGGCCTCCCAAAGTGCTGGGATGACAGGCATGAGCCACTGCGCCCAGTTCAGGAAGTGATTTTATCTGCACCTGATTTTGCTTCCCCCCACCTTCCACATCAAATGGGCCATGTTCATCTGCCCTGGACTTGAGGGCTACACAGACTCCCAGCAGCTTGGGAATGTGTAGAGAGAGTACCATGGTAGGCTGGATAAAAGTTTGGATTCTCAGTTGGAAGAGCTGGTTTCAAGTCCTATCTCTGCCACCTGCACCCTTAGTTCTTTCTTTCTTTGTTTACCTTGGGCAAGTTGGTTAACCTCTCTGAGCCTCTGTTTTCTTGTCTGTAAAATGGGAAGAAGAAGAATCATCCTGACAATAAAAGGCTGTTGTGAGATCAAGGGAGATAGTGGAAAGGCAGAGAAACTCTTTTCTTTTTCTTTCTTTCTTTTTTTCTTCTTTGAGTCGGGTCTCACTCTGTCACCCAGGCTAGACTGCAGTGGCACAGTCACGGCTCACTGCAGCCTCCACACCCTGGACTCAGGTGATCCTTCTGCCTCCGCCTCTCAAAGTGCTGGGATTACAGCCGTGAGCCACCGTGCCAGCCTATTTTCAAAATTCAGTTTCATGCAGAGCTCCAATATATATCACAGTAAGATGGTATTTTATATGACCAAATTTATTTTATAAGCTAAGATTTACATGTTAAAATTTACAACTCCCCTTAGCTGCGTTTTTGCTTTCTTAAGTTCCAGTGAAGTTCCAGTTACCACTGTCAACTGTGGTCTGAAAATATTAAGTGGAAAATTCCAGAAATAAACAATTCATAAGTTTTAAACTGTGCACGGTTCTGAGTAGCAGGATGAAATCTCGTGTCTTCCTGCTCTGTCTCCCCTCCCTGCAGCCTCTGTCCCCAGGATAGAATTATCTCTTTGACCAATGTATCCACCTGTCTACACTACCCGCTACTTAGTAGCCATCTTTTTTATCAGGTAGACAGTGCTTGTGATCATATAACCCTTATTTTGCCTAATAATGGCCCCAAAGCAAAACAGTGGTGATGCCGGAAATTCAGGATATGCCAAAGAGAAGCTGTAAAGTGCTTTATTTACACCAAAAGGTGAAAGTTCTCAACTTAATAAAGAAAAAATATGGAATGTGAGATTGCTGGGGAGCTGCTGCGTTAACACATTACACTGTAATAATCAAGAGGTTGCTCTGATGAGCGGAAAATGTTGAGGCTGGGCACAGTGTCTCACACTTGTAATCCCAGCACTTTGGGAGGCAGAGGCGAGAGGACTGCCTGAGTCCAGGAGTTCGAGACCAGCCTGGGCAACTTGGCGAGACCTCGTCTCTACAATAAATCAAAAAAATTAGCTGGGTGTGGTGGCGTGTGCCTATGGTTCCAGCTACTTGGAAGGCTGAGGCAGAAGGATTGCCTGAGTCCAGCAGGGCAAGGTTGCGGTGGCCGTGAGCATACCACAGCACTGGGTGACAGCGAGACTCCAACTCCAAAAAAAAAAAAAAAAAAGGAAAATGTTGAAACTGAGATGTTGAATGATGACTGCAATCTCACATATTCTGTTTAATTCTGAATCTTATTTTGGTTGCTCAAAACAAAAGTCCTGACTCCACAAATCAGTAGCTGTAAATTGTAGCAGTGTTTATTTTATTTATTTTTATTTATTTTGAGTAGGAGTCACTCTGTTACCTAGGCTGGAGTGCAGCCTCAAGAGCCTCAACCTGCTAGGCTCAGGTGATCCTTCCGCCTCAGCCTTCCAAGTAACTGGAACACAGGCACGTGCCACCACATCCAGCTAATTTTTTAATTTTTATTTATTTATTTATTTAATTTTTTTTTTGAGTTGGAGTCTCACTCTGTCGCCCAGACTGGAGTGCAGTGGCCGCTCCCGGCCCCCGCAGCCTCGACCTGCTGGGCTCCGGCGATCCTTCCGCCTCAACCTTTCCAGTAGCCAGAATTACAGGCATGCACTACCACGCCCGGCTGATTTTTTGATTTATTGTAGAGATGAGTCTTGCTGCCGAGGCGGGTCTCGAACCCGCAGGCTCAGGCAATCCACTCACCTCAGCCTTCCAAAGGCGTGGGATTACAGGCTGAGCCAACGAGCCCTGCTCAAACTATTTATTTTAACATAAGATAAACTCTACTGACAATAAATGTTAACCACCTAAAAGACAATATCATCCCAATGTGCTGTGTGTTAACTTATTATGTCATGGAACAACGTGCTCCAATCAGATATGCTTCTCACCTTGCAGGACTGTGGAGAGAATTTCACAAAACCATCTATGTGGAACACCCAGTGCTGAACCTCCAAAATTATCACTTACATTTGAACATAATATACCTCAGTCAAACACAAATCCTTCAAAATATGCTAGCAGGTACCTGAGTAGGAGAAGGAGAAACTGTGAGGATGTGTTTAAGTGGACTCTTGCTACTCTGTAATAACTGTAGGGACCCAATTAATAGTAGCTATTATTATTTAACTTTCAAGAGTTGAAAGGAGCCTGGTGTAGTGGCTCACGCCTAAAATCCCAGCACTTTGGGAGGCCGAGATGGAAGAACTGCCTGAACCCAACAGTTCAAGACCAGCCTCGGCAACATGGAGAGCCTATGTCTCTACAACAAATTTAAAAGTTAGCCTGATGTAGTGGCATGCACCTGAGTCCCAGCTACTCAGGAAGCTGAGGCGGAAGGATCGCCTGAGCCCAGCAGGTGGAGGCTGTGGTAGCTGTGATCGTGCCACTAAACTCCAGCATGGGCGACAGAGTGAGACTCCACCTCAAAAAAAAAAAGTTGAAAGGGACCTGAGAAGTCTTTTAAGCAGACTCAGAGCAGAACGGGTCTCCTAATCCAGGAGTTAGGAGAAATCATAAATGTTTGTCTTAAACCACTTAATTTGGGTATGATTTGTTGCCCAACAAAATGTAATGCAAAGGTAACGGGCATCCTTCACTCTTGCCTCCCTGGCAGCCATTTTTTAAAACAGGCTTATAGCACCCAAATTCTCCTCAGTCATTTTCAGTCCCCGCGATTGCAGGAAGCAGAGTCCACTCCAGTTCAGAGGTGGATCTGTGAAACAGGCCCAGCTAATCAGAGCATTGCTCCTGTGGCGGACACCATTGATTGGCTAACTCAACTCCCATCCCCAAGCCCGCCTTCCCAAACCACAACCTTGAGAGACACTTTGGAAGAGCAAAGTCGTTTTCCCAGCCTCCCTTGTGGGAGTGGCTTTGTGAGCCAGAACGGCCAGTAGATTGTAAACAGAAGTCGACCAAGTTCCTCTGGGAAAACGTTTACTTTTCTTATAAAGGAGCATCTGGTGCTAGTGCCTTCCCTTCTTTTCATACTGCCTTGAACTTGGTGGTGACTTTTAGAGCTGCAGCGGCTATTTTGTAACCATGAGGCAAAGGGCAAGAGGATTTTCAAGATGTTGGCCAATTCTTGAACTTCCAGACTTCTTGTTATACAAAAACAAACAAACAAGCAAAACTCTTTTTTTTTTTTTTTTGGTCGAAGTCTCACTCTGTTGCCCAGGCTGAAGTGCAGTGGCACGCTCAGGGCCATCCCAGTGTCGACCTGCTGGGCTCAGGCGATCCTTCTACCCCAGCCTTGCAAGTAGCTGGAACTACAGGTGCATGCTACCATGCTCAGCTAATTTTTTGATAATGTTGTAGAGACGAGGTCTCACCAAGTTGACCAGGCTGGTCTCGAACCTCTGGGGTCAGGCAATCCTCTCACCTCAGCCTCCCAAAGTGCCGGGATTACAGGCTTGAGCCACTGCGTCCAGCCAAAAAACCTCTATTTTTGAGACTGATTATGAGGGGAAAAAAATCTCTATCTTTAGACACTTCTTATCTTTGTGTTGGTAGTCAAGTTGTCTGATTCGTACAGTTGAAGGCATCTCCAACAGAACATATTGCTAGCTAAAATAATTATCAAATCTGTAAAGAAAATAAAAGGAAGAAAATGAGATTTCCTGCCTTTCTCACCGGCTAGGAGCTTCTTCGCTATCGTTCCCCTGGTGGCAGATGTCCCTGGCTGGAACCTCCCCCACCTAGGGGACAACCAACCCCGGTCTGCTGAGGTGTCTGTGGCACCCAGGCCATGTCGGAGGTCCTGGACTGTGAGCCTGTGGAGGGTAGTGGCCTAGCCCCCGCCACATTCCCAAAGGAGCTCAGAATAAAACAGAGAGGTTTGCTGAAGTGGATTTGGACTTATGGATCGCTGGCTGTATGCGGGGTCTTTTTTCCATATGAGCAAAAAGTCTGTACTGTTTGAGTCTCGTGCTGCCCTGCCCCAGTGTAAAAATAACTCGATGTAGAGGCTCTCAGTACAGAACTTGGCGAAAATGGAATGAATGTCACCAATTTGCAGGTGGAAGCTGGACGTCCGAAGCCTACACTGCTGCTGGCTGAACACCACCTGTGAGCACAACAGTGACTTCAGGATGTCCTTGATGAGAATATTGAAACTACGACCTTCACAAGAGTTGCCTGGATTATTTAAAGTTCCCAGGAAGCTGGGTGTGGTAACTCAAGCCTATAATCCCAGCACTTTGGGAGGCCAAGGGAAGAGGATTGGCTGAGCCCATGGGTTGGAGACCAGCTTGAACAACTTGGCGAGATTTCTCTAGAATAAATTTAAAAAATTAGCCTGGCATGGTAGCTCACGCCTGTAGTTCCAGCTACTTGGAAGACTGAGGCAGAAAGATTGCCTGAGCCCAACAGGTTGAGGCTGCGGTGGCCATGGGAGTGCCACATGGGTGAGATGTCAACTGAAAAAAAATAATAATAAAAATAAAATAAAGTTCCCAGGAGTCTGAGGAGTATTGAAACAATTGCCTTTGTATAGTCCATAAATATACTTTTAAAACTGTGAGGATACAAATAATTATTTTAATGTGTTTGGGGGGAAAAAAAAGAAAAAGAAATCACTACAGATTACACTTAATTTTTATATTCTTCTTTGTAACTTTCAGTATTTTCAAAATACTTTTTATTTTTTAGTTGGAGTCTCACTCTGTCGCCCATGCTGGAGTGCAGAGCGGGCATGGGAGCGCGCCCCTAATTTTTTATTTATTGTAGGAACAAGTTCTCACCAAGTTTCCTGGGCTGGTCTCAAACCTTCAGGCTCAGGCAATCTACTCGCCTCGGCCTCCCAAAGTGGTAGGATTATAGGCTGAGCCGCTGAGCCTGGCTTCAAAATATCTTTTTATAAACATGTATTTAGTTGGTAATCAGGGAAAACAATGAGGAGTGAAACAATTTGATAGCAATAAACCAAACTTTCAAGACCCAAAGGACAGAAGCAGGACAACCCACGGTCAGGAGCAAGACCAGGTGTGGCCTTTTGATGTTCAATTTCCTTGTTTATAACGCGGAGACATTATTTCCCAAGTATCTACTTCTTTTTTTTTGAGTTGGAGTCTCACTCTGTCACCCAGGCTGGAGGCAGTGGCACGCTCCCGGCCACCGCAGCCTCAACCTCCTGGGCTCAGGTGATCCTTCTACCTCAGTCTTCCAAGTAGCTGGAACTACAGGCATGCGCCACCATGCCCGGCTAATTTTTTTGATTAATTGTAGAGATGAGGTCTCGCCAAGTTGCCTAGGTTGGTCTTGAACCTGCGGGTTCAGGCAGTTCTCTCACCTCAGCTTCCCAAAGTGCTGGGATTATAAGCGTGAGCCACCGTGCCCGGCCTATTATCTACTTCTTGTGGATAGGTCTAGACTTCAATAAGACAGTATTCATAAATGTTCCTCGTGCTAAATACAGATTCGTTTTTTGCGCTTGTTAATAAAGTAGGAGTTCAGATGTAAGTGGCAGGGGGTTAGTGGGTACAGGAAAGGAAGCTTGGGGGTGGGCCCTTCCTCTATTCCCAGCGTCCATCGCACTCCATCTTGTGTGGTCTCTGTCGCCCTTGTGTGGCTGCAGCCCACCCCAGACCATTTCGTCTGCCTCTTTGAAAAGGAAAATTCCAGCTGGGCATGGTGGTTCACGCCTGTAAATTCAGCACTTTGGAAAGCAGAGGTGGAGGATTGCCTGAGCCCAGGAGTTCAAGACCAGCCTGGACAACTTGGCGAGCCCTCGTCTCTACAATAAATCAAAAAATTAGCCAGGCGTGGTGGTGCACACCTGTGGTTCCAGCTACTGGAAGGCTGAGGCGGAAGGATCGCCGGAGCCCAGCAGGTTGAGGCTGTGGTGACCGTGAGCGTGCCCCTGCACTCCAGCCTGGGTAACAGTGAGACTCCAACTCAAAAAAAGAAAGAAAGAGAGAAAGAAAGAAGGAAGAGAAAGAAAGAGAGAAAGAAAGAAAGAAAGAAAGAAAGAAAGAAAGAAAGAAAGAAAGAAAGAGAGAGAGAGAGAGAGAAAAAGAAAGAAATGGAAAATCTCTGCCAGTTTTTTGTTTTGCTTCCTCTCCTCTGGGGTCCATCCTTAGCCCTTTTCATCTTCACGAGGCATGTGTGTCCTTGAGGTTCTTTGACCAAATTCAAGGAGCTCTTCCCTTTCCCCTGCTGTCCCTGCAGCATCTTGTAGGCCCTCTGCAGCTCTGCGCCTGTCGGGTACTCCTCTCCCTCCTCTCCCTCTCCAGAGGCTCATTAGCATCCACAGACATGTTCTTCAGGGTCACGTCTTCAACGTGAAAAAATGTGACCGGCCGGTGAGATTTCTGGTCTGAAGCGTCTCCTTTGAAGTCTTGTAACAAGTCCCCAGGGGCCGATGGAGGCCCCGAGAGCTGCTGCTCCTGCAAGGGGCGGGGTGCAGTGCCCCCACCGTTCCCAGACAAGCCCCGAGAAAGCCTCCCTGAGGTTTCCTCCCACGTGTGTCTGGAGGCCTCTACCCGCAGGCTGGAGAAGGCAGACTGAGCGCACAGCCCACAGATACTCAGAGTTCCACCCCCACACAGCCACTTGCACACTGCCCGCCCCCCACGCATGTCCCCTGCCCCTCACACGCACGCAGAGGCCTGTGCTCACTCTCAGCCCACAAGCCAGGGAAACATGGCCGCGGTCGCTATCCACTGCCCTCCAGCTGCATATGATGGTGTTACATACATTGTTCTCCAATCATTCTTTTAATCCTGTAGAGTGGGAGTTAATGGCCATTTTTTTTTGGTCAGAGTCTCACTCTGTCACCCAGACTGGAGGCAGTGGCCGATCCTGGCCACCGCAGCCTTGACCTGCTGGGGTCCGGCGACCCTTCTGTCTCAGCCTTCCATGTAGCTTGAACTATAGGTGCACGCTATCACGTCCGGCTAATTTGTTTTTTTTTAATTTATGGTAGCGATGAGGTCTCGCTAAGTTGCCCAGGCGGGTCTCGAACCCGTGGGCTCAGGCAATCCACTCACCTCGGCCTCCCAAGGCGCGGGATTACAGGCTGAGCCGCTGAGCCACCGAGCCCAGCTGGAAATTGTTTCAAACAATACGGAGTTGAGTCGCCTCCTTCAGTGTCACACCCAGTCAGGGTGCAGCCCCTGTGACATCCACAGAGTAGGACTCTTAAACCACAGAAGAGACACAGCTTCTGCCAGCTGGCTGTAGTTGGATTAAATTTGTCCAGGTAGGCTGGGCACTGTGGCTCATGCCTGTAACCCCAGTACGTTGGGAGGCAGAGGCAGGAGGATTGTTTGTCTCTGGGATTTCGAGACCAGCCTGGTCCCTACAAAAAATTTCCTAAAAAATTAGCCAGGAATGGTGGCACACACCTGTAGTCCCAACTACTGGGGAGGCTGAGGTGGAAGAATTGCTTCAGCCCAGGAGTTGGAGGCTGCGGTAAGCCATGATCATGCCCCTGCACTCCAACCTGGGCAACAGAGTGAGACCCTAACTTAAACAACAAAAAAATTTAGCCTGGCACAATGGCTCATGCCTATAATCCTGGCACAGGATTGCCTGAGCCCAGGGGTTTGTCTGTCCTCCTCTACTTTGGGAAGCAGAGGTTTGGAACTGTGGTGACTTTCCCTCTCCCCAGAGCCGCCCTCAAAGTCTAGGCAACTTGGCGAGAACTCGTCTCCACAATAAATCAAGAAATTAGACAGGCGTGGTGGCGAGTGCTTTTGTGGTTCCAGCTACTTGGAAGCCTGAAGAAGAAGGATTGCCTGAGCCCAGCAGGTCGAGGCTATGGTAGCCGTGAGCACGCCATTACACTCTAGCCCGAGCAACAGTGAGACCTTGACTCAAAAATTAAAAGAAAAAAAAAACCTGTGGTCAATGTAATATCAACTTTGTTTAGGTTTTCACCCTAAAATTCTACCTAAGTTGTTTTCAAATTGATCTACAGATCAAACACAGCCCCGAAGTCCTAGCAGGATGGTTTTTTGTTTTGTTTTCTGCTGTTTTAGAGATAACAAAACCTGTTGCTCAGGTTAGAGGGCCGTGGCATGGTCATAGCTCACTCTAGCCTCAAACTCCTGGGCTCAAGCTATCCTCCGGCTTCAGTCTCCCAAATAGCCAGAACTACAGGAGTGTGCCACCAAGCCCAACTAATTTTCTAAATTTTTGTCGAGATGGGCTCTTGCTACGTTGCCTAGTCTGGTCTTGAACTCCTGGTCTCAAGCGATCCCTTCCAGCAGGATTTTGTAGAATTGACAAGCTAAATCACAAGATTCGTAGAGAAATCCAGAGGACCTGGAATAACTAAAACAACTTAGAGGAAGAAGAACTTAGTTGGAGACTACAAGCCAAGGCAACCATGACAGCCTGGTGCAGGCATCCAGTGGGACTGGGAACAGAACATGAGCCATCCTGGAGACAAAAGAGGGCCCAGCCAGCAGACGCCGCAGCCTGGGACCGGATTTTGTTCCTTTTTCCCAGTAGCTCTGGCCACTGGGCTTCCAAGCAGGGGTAAGTCCAGATGACACCCAGGTTGTCCCACAGAGCTGAGAGGCCACGCTCTGAGTGGGACCATGTGCTATGAGGGCACGGCTGCAGTCTACACGAGCGTGGAGAGGTCATGGCTTTCACAGACGGGACTGCTTGAGAACTACTCTGGGTGGTCCCAAGCAGCGGAAGAGTCCACGTCTCTAGCTGGCAGAAAGAGGTGGGAGATGGGAAAGGAAGCAGGAGGGAGTCACAGTGTGTACTTTGCACACACACACACACACACACACACACACACACACACACACACTTCTCAGCTCAAGGTCCAAAGAGGGCATAGACCGATCCTTGCTCAGACCAGCAAGGATCAGCCATTTCCCTCTCCCTCACCCACTGCTTCTGGCCAAAACACCCAGCTGCCCTCCCAGGGGCCTCCCAGGGGCTGCCTCACTGGAACCGCCCCCCCCAGCCCTTCCCCAGCAAAGCACGACCCTCCCTCCCAAAAGCTTGGAGAGTGGCTCTGGGGAGAGGAGGAGTCAGCCCTGTCCCAAACCTCTGCTTCTCATCATGTGACTTGGGCAAGTCCCTTCATCTCCCAGTTGCCCAGGCTGGTCTCAAACCCTGGGCTCAGGTCCCTCTCCCTCTGGCCAGCGGGGATGAGAGAGGTCCCGTCTCCCAGGGTTAGGGCTGTGGTGGGCATTAAATCACGACTCCAAGCAAATATGCGCAGAGCGGTGCCTGGCACATGTAGGCACCCGGCAAGGGTCGCCAGTGTTATTATTTCATCTGTTTTTATTATCAGTGTATTATTTCATTCTGGGCACTGTGGAGACAGCTGTTTCTCTCTAAGAGCCCAGGAGCCCACTAGGAAGGATCAAGAGACAGGAGAGAGGTCGCCTGGGCCACGGCACTCACCAAGCTTCTCCCTCCCACCCCATCTTTCTTTGTTTTCTTTTTTTTTTTTTGAGTTGGAGTCTCACTCCGTTGCCCAGACTGGAGTGCGGTGGCCCGGCCACCGCGGCCTTGACCTGCTGGGCTCCTGCGATCCTACTGCCTCTGCCTTCCAAGGAGCTGGAACTACAGGCACGTGCTACCACGCCCAGCTAATAATCTGTCCTTTCTTTCTCGCACCACCCGCTGTCCCAGCCACTTCCATCCAGGGGTGTCTTTTCCCTCTGAGTTATGGAATTAGGCCTGGGAGGTGGGAAAGGGGAGGAGGAGGAGGGATAGTGAGAGATGGAACGTGGCAAGAGGAAGAAGGGAGGTTTCTTTTGCTTTTCGTCAGGCTTTCAGAAATGGGTCTGCCGGGCTCCGTGGCTCAGCCTGCAGTCCTCACCTTGGGAGGCTGAGGTGAGTGGATCGCCTGAGCCCACCGGTTCGAGACCCGCCTGGGCAGCGAGACCTCATCTCTACAATAAATCAAAAAATCAGC
>NW_007251111.1:22224-27224 GCF_000164805.1 Carlito syrichta | reverse complement strand
GGTAGGACTATCACATAGAAGCTCAGAGCAGGGCAGGGAGTGGGAGAGCTGAGAAATCCCAGAGATGGTTCCTATGATCCCACAGCACCCCCCCCCCCCCCCCCCCCCCCCCCGTGAGTGGCCTTTGAGAGGGAAGGAAAGAGGCGTCCTTCCTCAGCAGGAGACAAACCCCAACCTCCCAGCGCACGCCTGGTGACCCAGAGACCACGTTGAAACAGGCCCAATAGCTGTCAGGCCAGGGCGGTGGGGGGACCACCCTGGAGGAGCCGCTCAGGAATGCCAGGGCCGGAGACTGGAGGAGGCTTGGACAGGGTCGGCCCTGCTGTGTCCGCATCTCCGCTAACGACCAATTTGCCAGATACTAATTTTTCCTCAAAGGAAACTCAATTTTCAGACCCTCCATCCGTATGTTAATCTCAGAGCAATTGCGTTTCCCCTGCTTGGGGTCAGGAAGCAACCCTGCAGAACAACAACCCAAACGCGGTGTTTGCTCTTTGCTGGGACAGCACGGTCCCTCTACTCACAGCTCCAACCCTACCCTCGGCTGTCGCAGGAAAGCAGAAGAGCAAACTCTTACTTTATGCTGAGTGCCCTGCACAGACGCAGGTATTTCTGGGAACATCACTACAAACATACTATAATTAGCCCCACTTTGCAAAGAAGGACACTGAGATACTGTGAGGTCAAATAAGACATTCAGCCAAGAAGCAGCAGGCTCCAGGTCTCTTGGTTGGACCTCATAGAGAAGTCATGGCAAAGCTCGTCCTGGGACCTCCAGCATAGGCTATGATTCCAGGAGCCCGTGGTAAGGGATAAGGGAGGCCAGAATTCAGGTCTGAGGCACAAGGTGACAGGGACAAGAGTGGAGGGGGACCTGGGACAATCAGACCCAGAAGCATCAACGACAGAAAGGCACCAACCATGGGGCATCAGGCTTGAGGAGCCATAGGGACTATTCCCTCTGGTCATTCTCTTCCCGGACAAGGATGGCCAGTCCAGAACAGAAGTGACCTGCCCAGCAAAGGGACAAGGTATGGCTCTAGGCAATGCAGCTTTGAGAGACAGTGGGGGTCCTCTCTGATGCTTAATCTCTTTTATTTTATTTTATTTTGAGTTGGAGTCTCACTCTGTCGCCCAGACCGGAGTGCAGCGGCCGCTCCCGGCCACCGCAGCCTCGACCTGCTGGGCTCCGGCGATCTTTCCACCTCAGCCTTCCCAGTAGCCGGAATTACAGGCATGTGCTACCACGCTCGGCTGATTTTTTGATTTATTGTAGAGATGAGGTCTCGCTGCCCAGGCGGGTCTCGAACCCGCGGGCTCAGGCAATCCACTCACCTCAGCCTCCCAAAGGCGTGGGATTACAGGCTGAGCCACCGAGCCCGGCTGATCTCTTTACCATTGTTTTCTGCTCCCTTCCTGAGGCTTCCTCTGTTAGGGAGTAGCTCTATCCACTGGGACAGTTGTCTTTTCTGCCCTCCCGTCTCCATCCTGGGCCACTTTGTCCAGGGGGAGAATGCCAACTGGGATCTGAGATTCCAGGCAGGCAAAGGTGTTGAGTGGAGGATAAGCTATCGCCCAGATAGACCTGCTGAGAGCCATGGTAGGCGCCAAGAAGGCCCTGGAAATTGGGAATCAGAGAGAGTCACATGCTAAATAGAACGCTTTTGGGGTTCCTTGGTCCATGGAGACTCAAGACTCTAGGTCTGGGGTTTTCACAGGGCTCAGGTCTGCAGCTGTGCTCAAAGCCCTGTTGACTGTGCACCAGGGTGTGAGGGTGTGGGTCGAGCCACTTATTAGGCATTTCGAGCAAGTTACGTATATTTACCTGAAGAATAGGATTATAGTAACCTTTTCCTCAAAGAATATTATGTATGGACACTCACACTTTGGCAAATCACAAGTTTTGCTTTTGCTTTTCTTAGAGTTAGAGACCCACTCTGTCACCCAGGAGTGCAGTGACAGGATCACGGCTACCACAGTCTCAACCTGCTGGGCTCAGACGATCCTTCCACCTCAGCCTCCTGAGTAGTTGGGACTACAGGAGCGTGCCACCACGCCCAGCTCATTTTTTGATTTACCGTAGAGATGAGATCTCATCAAGTTGCCCAGGCTGGTCTCGAACCTCTGGGCTCAGGCAATCCTCTCACCTCAGCCTCCTAAAGTGCTGGGACTACAGGCGTGAGCCACTGCGCCCGGCCTCAGATCACTAGTTTTGCCAATCTTCTCCCTCCCTTCTCCATGCTGTGCCTCCTCTCTCCTTCCCGGTTTTCACTGGTCTTTCAACTCTGTCCTCTGTTCATCTTCACACACATCTGTTGTCGAGACTGAAGAAGTCAGAGTTGTCTACAGAAATGCTTTGACAATGGCCACATGTTATGCAAATGTTAAACACACTTCCAGACCTGTGCAGTCTTTTCCACAAAGAGTGTTAGGAAATCAAGGAGTTCTCAGGCCTTTGCCGTCTCTCCTCCCACCCGAGATAAACCTACAAGTCCACCACGCAAAACAAGACACTCCCAGTCCACCCAGCCTGGCTGAGCACATCACTGCAAACCCAGTTTTTAAATGGATCACAGAGACCTTTGCTTCCTGCATGAAGGATGGACTGCTATGGCAGTCACCCTCATACCAAAAATAACTAGAAAAACAGACAAATATATATGAAATAGCTATTTTCAGACACTGGGTAACAATAAGTACAGGACAGTTACAGGAAGAGTTTGACTCCATTTTTGGATGTTTGACTACCAACAAATTTCAAGCGCTGTCTCTTTCCTGTTTCCTTTTCTGATTCATCTTGGCAAGCCCATAAGAAGGGCACACGTTTTCACCCTTAGTGCCAGCAAGAAAATTCAAAAGTTGGCCTGACCTCTACCCACATTAAAAACCAAAGTCACAGCCGGGCACGGTGGCTCACGCCTGTAATGCCAGCACTTTGAGAGGTGGGCGGGATGCGGGGGAATTACCTGAGCTCAAGCGTTCGAGAACAGCCTGACCAACATGGCGAGACCTTATCTCTACAGTAAATAAAAAATCAGCCAGGCATGGTGGCACATGCCTGTGGCTCCAGCTACTTGGAAGGCTGAGGCGGAAGGATCACCTGAGCCCAGCAGGTCGAGGTTGCGGTGGCTGTAAGTGTGCCACTGCGCTCCAGCCTGGGCAACAGAGTGAGACGCCAACTAAAAAAAAAAAACCCCAAAAACCAAAAACCAAAGCCACTCACCACTTCCTTTGCTCAAGTCATTCCAGATGGCTTGGGTAACTATTCTTCTCTCCCCAAATTTTACTCTCTGAAACATAGTTTAAAAAGTGGCAAGGCAAGTCATGGACTATGAGAAAATACCGAACATATATTAGGTAAAGGACTTATAGCCTATGTATAAAAAACTTTTACAGCTCAGTAACATGAAACAAATAACCTGATACAAATAAATGAAATATTTGACCAGACATTGTACTCAAGAAGGTGTATTAGTTTTTTGATTGAGCACATGAAGTGGTGCTTAACATAATTAGTTATTTGAGAAATGAAACTTTAAAATATGATTAAGAACCCACTGGGCATCTAGCAGGTGAATAACTAAACTCTGTTAAAAGACCGACAATACCAAATGCTGGCGAATATATGGCAATGACTGGAGCTTTCGTATATGACTAGAGGGAGTGTCAAGTGTTTCAGTCGCTTGAGAAACCACTTTGGCAGTTTCTCATAAAATTAAAAACACATTTTCCCATATGACCCACCAATTCCATTTTAGGTATGTACCCGAGGGAAGTGAAATAATATGTCCACATAGACTTGAACAAATATTTATAGCAGCTTAATTCAAAATAACCAAAACTAGCCAGGCATGGTGGCTCATGCCTGTAATCCCAGCACTTTGGGAGGTGGAGGCAAGAGGATTGCCTGAGCCCAGGGGCTCGAGACCAGCCTGAGCAACATGGCAAGACCTCGTTTCCACAATAATAAAAAAATTAGCCAAGTGTGGTGTCGCCTGCCTGTAGTTCCAGCTGCTTGGAAGGCTGAGGCAGAAGGATCTGAGCCCAGCAGGTTGAGGCTGCGGTGGCCATGAGTGCCACTGCACTCCAGGCTGGGCGACAGAATGAGACTGTGACTCAACAAACAAACAAACAAACAAAACAACCAAAGCTGGGAAAAAGTCCAAATGTCTATGCACAAAACCATGGATAAACAACTTGTGGCTCAATCGGAGAATTTGGTATCACTCAGCGCTCAAAAGAAGTGAGCTACTGGTCCTTCCAACTACACGGACGATTCCCAACAGAATCACACTAAGTGAAAGTCAGACACAGAGTTCATAGTGGAGTCTGAGACTCCAGAAAATACAAATATCTTATCTATGGTGTTGTCGAGAACCCACACATGTGTGCTGGGGTGGGGGGGGGGGTTAGGTGGGATGAGTGCAGTCTGGGACTAAGAACAAGGTAATCTTTTTTTGTTGTTGTTGAGCTTTTGTAGAGACGAGGTCTTGCTGTGTTGCCCAAGCTGGTCTGGAACTCCTCTGCTCAATTGATCCTCCCACCTTGGTCTCCCAGATTACAGGGATTACAGTCCAGTCAATACAAGGTAATCTTTGAGGAGATGGAAGTATTTTGCATCCTGGTCATGGTAGTGGTGTATAAACATGTCAAAACTCATCTAAACATTCACTTAACATGAGTGCATTTTATTGCATGTAAACTATACCTCAGTAGAGTTGGTTGTTCCGCTTGTTTCTTTGTTTACTTTTTTTTTTAGAGATAGGGTCTCTCTTGGTTGCTCAGGTTGAAGTGAGTAGTGTGATCCTAGCTCATTGCAGCCTGGAATTTCTGGACTCACGCGATCCTACTACATCAGCCTCCCAAAGTGCTGGAATTACAGGCGTGAGTCACAGCTCAGGGTTTTTTTAAAATAAGGAAGCACAGCTTTCCACTGAGCTTGGATTCGAACCAACAATTTCTGCACCTGTCCTACCTCCGCATTTTTACCCCAGGGCTCT
>NW_007251111.1:17967-21443 GCF_000164805.1 Carlito syrichta | reverse complement strand
CCCCCGCGCCCCGCTGTCGCCCACGGAGGCGCCCTCTGGGTCCACCCTTGCGCCACGGAGGTGCTTGCGCTCTCGGGGACGCCGGCGCCCCCAAATCTCCTGGTCCCTGTGGCTCCCGGGGGGCACGTCGGCACCTGCGCCTGCAGGCCGCCCCAGGGTCCTCGGGGCATGCGCTTAGCTGGTCCGAGGGACAGAGAAGAGGGGTCGCGCAGCTGCCCGGGGAGTCCAGTAGGGAGAAGAGGCCCCGGGAAGGAACCGTCCAGCCTGGGGGTGGGGACAGTCCCGCGCAGCACCTGACCTGGGAGAGTTACCACCGCGGGGCTCACCCCAGAGGCAACTCTGCCTCCCCCAAATCTTGCACATACCCCCAAGCTCGCCCACCCAAGGGGCGCACACGCACCCCTGCACCCCACCGCCACCCCAACCTCACTCCCCCACCCTCTCAGACCCTCTAATTGACTAACGTCTACAATCGCAACCAAGCGTTTCTAGGTAAACGTAATTAAAAAATTGTTCTGGAAAGATTATTGATGTTCAATCGGCTTACTAGCAGCTTAATCTTTCACAATCAGCAACCCAAAGCAAACACCGTGTGCGCGTCTCATTGGCTGCGTGCAACCCAGCTAGTGCGTGCACGCGGACCGAAAGACCTCCCCAGGGGGGAGTACAGGGCCAGCCTCGATCCTCCAACCTTGAAGGCTGTCCCTGGAGAAAAATTCAGTGCTTCGCTCCTGTACGCTCTGGACGCCTCCAGGTTCCGTAGTCCTTGACGACCGGCTAGGTGTGGGGTGGGGAGCTTAGGTGTGGAGTGAGCCGTGGGCCTGCTTTTGGCCCGTGAGGGTCCCAGAGCTGCCCCAACAGGCCCGCGAGTTTGAGCGAGCCACCTCGTCAGCATCTGCCTCACCACACGCAGAAAAACCCCTCAGAAGAATTGCTCCATCCGGAGCCCACATCTCTCCGCCTAGGCTCTGGCTGCAGCAACACGCTGCCCATAAAGAGAAGATTGATCCTGCACTTGGGAGGCTGAAACAAGAGGAAGCCCAGGAGTTCTAGACCAGCCTGGGGAGCATAGCCAGATCTCTTCTCTACAAAAAATAAAAAATTTAGCCTGGCATGGTGCACGCCTGAAGTCCGAACTTACTTGGGAGGCTGAAGCAGAAGGATGCCTGATCCAAGGAGGTCAAGGCTGCAGTGAACCATGATCTTAGCACTGTGCTCCAAGCTGGGTGACAGAGCGAGACTCCAACTCAAAGAAGAAAAAAAAAAAGAACCCACATCTGGAACCTCCTGGGCTCAGGCGATACTATCTCCTCAGCCTCCTGAGTAGCTGTGACTAGAGGCATGCACCACCAAGACCAGCTAAGTTTTTTATTTTTTTGTAGAGATGAGGCCTGACTGTGTTGCCTAGGCTGATCTCAAACTCCTGGGCTCAAGCAATCCTCCTACCTCAGCCTCCCAAATGGCTTGGATTACAGGCGTGACTTACCTCGCCCGGCCTGGCAACAGAGTCATTCATGCCTTTAAGTCTGATCAGATCAGTTCAAGATTCCCATCCTTAAGGTTCTATTTCTCTGGAACCATCTCCAGGACCTACTTCATGTTTGATACTGACACTAATGGTCAGGGTTCCATCAGGGAAGGAGAAACACTAAGAATATTATATAACAAGAGATTTATTATAGGAATATGGCTGTACAGAATGTTGGGGGAAACTGGGGGAATGAGGGTCTGAATGAAGACGCTGGAGGATCAAAGAAAAGCCACGATCAAGCTTTCTGAAGCTGCTGGAGCAGGATTCTAGAGAGAAGTTTATAAATGGTTATTTCTCTGCCTCTGGGGTTAGCATGGGGTTTCTGCTGGCCAGAAGGGCTGGGAGTTGCTGGGTGTGGAGTGGGGGACAATCAGGACAGCCTGGGACCTGCTGACACCTCTAACTATGATACCTTTCAGAAAATCATTGCTGCTGCTGCTGTTGTACTTCTCTGCCCTCCAAACCATTCACAAACTCTACACCAGAACCATGCAGAGAAGAGGATTCTAGTCCCAGCTTGCACAAATTGACATAGTATAAAGCCACCACATGCCACGTATTAGCTGCTTGATATTGCAAACTATTGAAAGTTGGTGATTCTCTTTAAATTTCTTTCTTTTTTTGAGTTGGAGTCTCACTCTGTCGCCCAGACTGGAGTGCAGTGGCCGCTCCCGGGCACCACAGCCTCGACCTGGTGGGCTCCGGCGATCCCTCCGCCTCAGCCTTCCAAGTAGCTGGAACTACAGGCATGTACTATCACGCCCGGCTGATATTTTGATTTATTGTAGAGATGAGGTCTTGCTGCCCAGGCGGGTCTCTACTCACCTCAGCCTCCCAAAGGTGCGGGATTACAAGCTGAGCCACCAAGCCCGGCTTAAATTTCTTTCTATCTTGTCTTGTGGGAGGACATTTTCTGGGTTCCTGGAAGATGCCCTGTTGCCGACAGTCTCGGTCTTACAGGTCCCTTGGTGTGGATAATGCCTCCTCCCACTGGCCCTTTGGACCTCCCTCCCCGATGCACAGCTTCCATAGCTGCGGTCACCTCTCTCTCCCAGAAGTCCCCTTGAGCAGTCCACATCTGGCCCACGGGAAACATGCAAACATCTGTGCTCTGCTGAGCTTTAGGAGGCAGCTCACTCAAGGAAGTCCTCACCCACCAGGACAGCAAGCCAGCCGCAGCCACTTGCCTTCAGATTATCAGTAGGCCTGAGTCCCTTGGTGCCCCACATTCCAGTTGACTCAAGTCAAGCTCTTGAAGTTCTTCTCTGGAATCGCCCTCTCAAGCGGGGTTGCAGTAAGAAAGAATCATGCCTTTGGCTGGGTGGGAGGAGGGTGGGAGAAAGGGACGACTCCCCAGACAGATGATCTCTGGGACCACCTGCCCTTCAGTCTTAACTCTTAGCCTCTCTCACACAGTCTGGAGGTGGGTAACTGCTCCTGGCCACCCTTTTGTAGGTCTAGAATCTTTTTTTTTTTTTTTTTTTGAGTCAGAGTCTCACTCTGTCCCCCAGGCTGGAGTATAGTGCCATGTTCACGGCCACCACAACCTTGACCTGCTGGGCTCAGGAGATCCTTCCAAGTAGCTGGAACTACAGGCACCGTGCCACCACGCCCAGCTAATTTTTTGATTTACTGTAGAGAAAGGTCTCGCCAAGTTGCCCAGGCTGGTCTCCAACCCCTAGGTGCAGGCAATCCTCTCGCCTCCGCCTCCCAAAGTGCTGGGACTATATAGGCTTGAGCCACAACCGGCTAGGTCTAGCATCTTGATTTACAATGTGGGAGTAGAGGTCGGTCATGATGGCTCATGCCTATAATTCCAGCACTTTGGGAATCTGGGCAACAAAGCAAGACCCCGTCTCTAAAAAAATTTTAAAAATTAGGCTGAGCACGGTGGCTCATGCCTATAATCCCAGCACTTTGGGAGGCCGAGGTGAGAGGACTGCCT
>NW_007251111.1:4763-17947 GCF_000164805.1 Carlito syrichta | reverse complement strand
GCAACTGGCGAGACCTCATCTTTACAATAAATCAAAAAATGAGCCGGGTGTGGTAGCGTGCGCCTGTAGTTCCAGCTACTTGGAAAGCTGAGGCGGAAGGATCACCTGAGCCCAGCAGGTCGAGGATGCGGTGGTCGGGAGCGTGCCACTTGCCCTCCGGCCTGGGTGACAGAGTGAGACTTCAACTCAAAAAAAACCAAAACAACTAACCAAGCATGGTGGCATGTGCCTGTAATCCCAGCAACTCAGCTACCTGAGGTGGAAGGATCTCTTGAGCCCAGGAGGTCAAGGCTGCAAAGAACCGTGATCATGCCACTGCACTCCAGCTTGAGCACATCGGTGAGACGCTGACTCACAAAAAAAAAAAAAAGAAAGTGAGAGTAGTTGGGAATAGTGATACCAACTTTTCTTTTTCTGACCTTTAGGGTCTCTGTCCAAATATTGAGATGGGAAGAGTCCCAGTGAGTACATTCGCCTGTATGAAGAGCTTGGGTAGGTGCATAACCCACGATAGACATTCACTAAAGAAGCAATGAGTATTGCCAGTCACTCAGTCTGTAGGTCAGTCCAGTCTTTGAAAATGGTTGGAATCCTCTTCCTCTGAGCCAGACTGGAGGAAAGTTTGTACCCCCAATTACTGTTTGAAAGGCAGCTGCCTGGCCCACCTTGTGCCCAGTCAGCAGGTCTATTGCAAATACGTTTACAGCTAGATGGGTCCAGTCAATGCTGTGCCCATGACCCACATACAGTGACAAATCACAAGCCCAAGGAAACCAGGAACTAGCTTAACAGCTCACACTGGGGGAAGAGAGAAGGGAGTTCTCTCCTGTTCTGGGCTTCCATCTCAGCCACAGCAGGTGGGGGTGTGCTGGGCTGTGTGCAGTCAGCATGCCCTCGTCTGGCACCTGTCTCCGTTAGTTAGTTTCTGTGCTGAACTGACATTTATTTATCTATTTATTTATTTAGTCAGGGTCTCACTCTGTTGCCCAGGCTGGAATGCCGTGGCACAATCACGGTTCACTGCAGTCTCAGTCAACCTCCTGGGTTCAGGTGATTCTTCCACCTCAGCCTCCCAAGTAGCTGTGACTACAGGCATGTGCCACCATGCCAGGCTACATGTTTGATTTTATTTTTGTAGTGCTGAGTTCTCACTAAATTGCCTAGGGTAGTCTCAAACATCCTGAACTCAAGCAATCCTCCCACCTCAGCCGCCCAAAGTGCTGGGATTACAGGCCTGAGCCACTGCACCCAGTCTGAACTGGTTTTTATGTATTTTGAATATCATCTTTGCGTGTGGGCATGGAGATATTCAAATCCACAGACACACAGAAACACCAGCAGCATACTTGCATGCACAATTTCATCTTTAGACATGGGTAAATGTGTAGTTATTTTCCTTAAGTTTAAAAGTAGAAGTTATTTGAGCTTGGAAAACATGAACTGTTCTTGGGTATGACAACCTATCAGGAAAGCGGCCATCTGCTCTAAATTTTTCTCTTGGCCTTTATGTTTTCATCCCTTTGTTAGGTATCACAGTGAACACTAGAAGAGATCAAAGGAGACAGAGGCATACCTAAAATATAGATAGATATATATACACATAGATACACATATATATCCAAATGCAGAAATACTATGCAGAGTTATCAATTTCCAGATGACAAAAGTGATTTGAGAAAGGTTCAATTAAAACACTATGGCATCTGTTGGCAAAATTTTTCTATAAAGGGTCAGATAAATATTTTAGGTCTGGTCGGGCTCGGTGGCTCAACCTGCAATCCCAACACTTTGGGAGACCAAGGCAAGTGGATTACCTGAGACTGCAGGTTCGAGACTAGCCCAGACAACTTGGCGACACCTCATCTCTACGATAAATTTTTAAAAATTACCTGGGCATGGTAGTGCGTGCCTGTAGTTACAGCTACTTGGAAGTCTGAGGTGGATGGATCACCAGAGCCCAGCAGGTCAACACTGGGATGGATTGCCAGAGCCCAGCAGGTCAGCAGTGGGGTGGTCGTGAGCATGCCACTGCACGCCAGCCTGGGCAACAGAGTGAGACTCCGACTCAAAAAAAAAAACATTTTTAGGTCTTGTGAGCCATATGGTCTCTTCACAATGACTCGACTCTGCTATTGTAGCACAAAAGTAGCCATAGACAATAAAAAACAAAAGAGCATGGTTATGTTTCAATAAAACTTCATTTACGACCAGGCATGGTGTCTCTCGCCTGTAATCCCAGCACTTGGGAGGCCGGGGCAGGAGAATTGCTTGAGCCCAGGAGTTCGGAACAGCCTAGGCAACATAATGAGACCTTGTCTCTACACAAAAAAAAATCAGAAAAATAAGCCGGGTGTGGTGGCACTTGCTGGTAGTCCCCACTACTCGGGAGACTGAGGTGGAAGGATCACCTGAGTCCAGGAGGTCAAGGCTGCGGTGAGCTATTATCATGCCACTGCACTCCAGCCTGGACGACAGAATGATACCCTGACTCCAGAAGAATAACCCAAAATTAAAAACTTTATTTACAAAAAAAGGTGCAGGCCAGATTTGGCCCATGGGCTTTAGTTTACAGACCCTGCAGGAGGGTCTGAAGAATGCGGAAGCCATTAAGGCTGGCTTCACAGATCTCACCGAGGTTAACAGGGGCTCCATTCTGTCTCCTCCAGAAAAGAGGAAAATCAGTTGTTTTGGATGTGGCATAGGTTCTGTTCTAATTGTCTTGTGCTGTGCTTTGATGTCTGGATGTTCTTCTGGATGAGTGACCGCTGTCCCTCCCTCTGTTGTTACTTCCTCCTTTCTGTGTACACATCCCCAAGTGCTTTCCATTCTTCTTCATCCTGTCCCCTTGCACTCACAGGGTTGTGTGGTTTTAGAATGAGACTCTTTCACATCCGTCCTTGCCGAAATCCTGGCTGCTTTTCCGGTTCCTCGTCTGTACTGGGGTAAGGTGTGATGAGAACACTTGTCTGGATCATGGGACAGGATGCGCCACCAGCTTACTATATTCCTTCAGGCAAATCACCTAGCCTGTCAGAGCCTCCCCCTTCTCATCTGTCAAATGAGGGAGTCGGTTAACTGGCCTCTAAAATCCCTTCTAGCAGTAAGTTTGTGATTTTAGAAAGCCGCAACCTCAATCGAGGCAACTGTCTGAGGCCATTAATTAGGATGTCACTCACAGACCTTAATGAAACTGCCAGGAGGCCAAAAGCAATTGCCACATGATCTCCTGTAGTTGGTAACCTTCACAGCTGAGGACAGTGGGGGTGCTAATTTCAGAGACCCTGAGATCCCACCCCACTAAGGGGAGAAGGGAAAGTCAAATCACTCCAGGAACCCAATGCTCCAAGGAAATCAATTTACATTTAGCCACCAAATGCACACGAATATTTACTCAGTTGGAAACACAATCCCAGGGTGCTGCTGTGAAGACGTGGGTCACTTTCCCTTCTCTATCTCACCTTCCTAGGTAGAGTTCTTCCAGCCATAGATAAGATACCCTTTAAAGTCCACCAATTAGGCCGGGTGTGGTGGTTCACACCTGTAATCTCAGCACTTTGGGAGACCAAGACAAAAAGATTGCTTGAGATCAGCAGTTCAAGACCAGCCTGGGCAACATAGCAAGACTGTCTTTTTATTTTTATTTTTATTTTTTGAGTTGGAATCTCACTCTGTCTCCCAGGCTGGAGTGCAATGGCACGCCCATGGCCACTGCAACCTTGACCTGCTGGGCTCAGGTGATCCTTCTGCCCCGGCCTTCCAAGAAGTTGGAACTACAGGCATGCATCACCACGCCCGGCTAATTTTTTGATTTATTGTAGAGATGAGATCTCACCAAGTTGCCCAGGCTGGTCTCCAACTCGTGAGCTCAGGCAATCTTCTCACCTCGGCCTCCCAAAGTGCTGGGATTACAGACATGAGCCACTCCCCCGGCCAAGACTTTGTCTTTATTTTTTAAAAAATAAATCAATAAAAATAGAATAAGAACAAAAACAAAATAGCCAGGCGTGGTGGCACGCGTCTGTGGTTCCAGCTGCTTGGAAGGCTGAGGTGGAAGGATCACTTGAGACCAGCAGGCCGAGGCTGCGACAACCATGAGCGTGCTGCTGCACTCCAGTCTGATTGACAGACTGAGACTCTGACTCAAAAAAGAAAAGAAAGATTTTTAAAAGTCCACCAAATAAATACATGGATAGGTCAGGAGGAAATGGAGGCTTTGAGAGTTTATGAAATGAATTAGCAAATTCCAGCATGGGTCAAAGGAAAGAGGACTTCTCTATAGGCAGGGAGAGGGAAGGTCAGAGAACCTGGACGTTGGCTAGGTCAGGAGCTGGTGTGGCTGGCAGCAGGGGGGGGAGTTTGCTTATCAGCCCTACACCCAAGCTCATTCCCCAGCCATAGCCGAGGGGCTTGTTGAGGGGGCAGCCAAGCAGGGGGCTGGAGCCCTGTCCCTCCATCCTGGACACACAGTCTGGGGGCAGGGAGGGAGCAGAGAGAAGAAAGCTCCTGTCCTGGCCTCCAAGAGAACAGGCTCTTACTGTCTGACTCTTCTAAAGCTGTCTCGTTTGTAGCCTAAATAATTCACTCACCAATCTCTCAAGGAGTATTAGGAGACGAACAAAACCTGACCCAGCCCTCACGCTCGGGTTCCTACTGCATGGAAGGAGGGTGGGAGCCTGGAGTCAGTCCCGTGCTGCGGAGATGTGGCCTGCCTTCCACGGTTCCCTGGGGCTGGCAAGCTTGTGAAAAACAAAAAACAAAACAACACAAAAAACCGAGGGTCTGTTCTTTTTTACAGCCCTTGAGCTAAGAATGGTTTTTACATTTTTTAAAGGTTTTTAAAACAAAACGAACATCAACAAAAATGGAGACGATGCAACAGAGATTGTATGCAGTCTGCAAAGCCTGAAATATTCAGTATCTGGCCATATCCAGAAAAAGTTTGCCAATCCCTTAAAGTTTGCCATCCCCCAGCCTTGAAGGAGGCAGTGATAACCTTTGACCAACTCCTTGGCCACCCTACCCCAGGAGCCCACTATCTGCAGAGATTCCGAGTTGTTAGGGTTCTGATATTTACAGGCTAGTGAGAAGCCGGCATCATTGTTCACTCCATGATCAAAAACAAAACAAAACAAAACCAAGAAAAGAAACCAGAGTCGGGTAAGAAAGAGGAGCTAGCCAACAGTCTTGGTTCCACTGCACGGGGAGGGAGAGAGGAACAGACTCAGCCCCAACCGGCATGTGATGCGTCTCCCGGAGGATCAAAGTCCAGCATCGTCCTGGATGGACCTTACCGACACCCTTTTCCCTAAGGTCCTGGAGACCCCGATCCCAGCCATCACACATGCTGCAATTCTCTAACTCATGAGATATCTAAGTAGCCCCTGCTTCTGAGTCCCTGAAACCTGTGTGCCACTCCAAGCCATCTAGAGTGCCAGCCTGACTGTGGCTCAAACCTGCCACCCCTTCTGTCCAGCAGGTGTCTTTAAAGGGAGAGGACTCTCACCAGCCCTACATCCTACCCAATGTCTCTGCTGGAGTCAGGGCCTCTGAGAGTTACAGCCTAAGGACCCCAGAAGAGATGGGTCACAGTGGCAGTGTTGATGCCAGCTCAGAATTCCCCAGCTGTAGCTGGGCTGTAGCTGGGCTATCACAGGGCCTGTTTGAAATGTTGGGAACAGGGCAGAGTGGAGACCAAACGGCCCCACATCCTGGTGTGTGGATCTTCCTGATTATTTCAGAGAGGAGAATAGAGACCTGGGTAAAATTCCCTGCTATAGAATCTCCCAAGAAAAATGTTATTGCTGTCCAGCCAGTACTTTGCTGGCTCCAGTAACTTCACATAAAGTTAACATGGAAGACCTAGGTTGGAACCCAACAATCAGGCTAGCGAGGGCCAGCAGTCTTAGAGGTTTGGGAGCCCGGGCTGTTAGATTCCTTGGGCAAGTCACCTCACCTCTTTGGGACTCAGTTGCCTCCTCTGTTAAAATAAGCAAACAAACAAAACCCTGAGGTGCTTGGATGGGGGTGATTTTAAGGGCCTGTCCATTGTCTACCCAATGACAGCCCAACCCAGGCCATGCCAGGGCAGAGGCTTTGCTGGGAAATTGGCTTTATTTTTGCTTTCTGTTCCCAAGTCAATCCAATCCCATCCAATGAGACGTCACTGGTCTGGTGGAAGGGGAGAGTGTTCTTCTTTATTTTTTTTGAGTTGGAGACTCACTCTGTCACCCAGACTGGAGTGCAGTGGCACGCTCCAGGCCACCGCAGCCTCGACCTACCAGGCTCCGGCGATCCTTCCGTCTCAGCCTTCCAAGTAGCCGGAACTACAGGCGCATGCTACTACGCCTGGCTAGTTTTTGATTTATTGCAGAGATGAAGTCTTGCCAAGTTGCCCGGGTGGGTCTCGAACCCGCGGGCTCAGGCAGTCCACTCGCCTCGGTTTCCCAAAGTGCTGAGATTGCAGGCTGAGCCACCGAGCCCAGCCAAGAGTGTTCTTCAACATGTTAGCAGCTTGCTGGGGATTGGAAGAGGCGGGTGGTGCCTGGGGAATGTGACCTCTTGCCTGTGTGCCCTGTGGCTGTGGGTGGATGTAGAGCTATGGGAAGCGTCTTCCCCAAACCCCTGCCGCGCCCACAGCACATGGCCCAAAAGCCACAGTCTGGCCCCACACACTTTCATCTAAATTATCCAAATTGTCTGTCACCAACTCCCCAACTCGACTGGGCATTCCTCGAGGGCAGGAATTGCGTCTTGACCTTCGGTGTCCCCAGAAGAGGCCCTTGACATGTGGCTGAATCCATCCTATCTGCTGAGCAGCTTAATTGAAATGCCCTTGGAGAAACCGATGCTGCACTTGGCACGGGGCATGTGTCCAGGTAAGTGAATCCCCGTATTTCTCTGGCCGATGACCGGATACCATTCTTCAGTCTGTGACTCAGTCAAGCCTGTCCTATCCAGATCGTGACCCCAAAGGCTATCGTGTGACCTGGAGAATAAGCGACAGGGGAAGGTCAGAGAAGGGGATGCCTATCGCATTCCAGCATGCCAGAGCTGCCCAGGACACACAGGTCACTCAGGGGTCACTGCTGCCGGTTCCCAAGCCCTAAAGCGTCCAGGCTGGGACAGCGTGGCCTGGTGGCCCATGCAAACATAACTCAGACAACAGAGTAGCTACCCAAATTGCAAGCAGAGATTATTGCCTTACAGGCTACAAACCCAAACCTATCACATGGTGACAAACGTCGCAAGCGTCGTGTTGGGCGTTACTCTCTTTTGGTCTTAAATGCATTCGGAGTGGCTGTCTCCTTCCCCTGTCTACAGATAGAACACACTACCTTACATCCAGCCAAACCTTTTCCTTGCTCAGGATCCTTTTGCCCTGTGCTCTGTGAAAATGAAATCCTGAAGGCTGCCTTCCTCCTCTATTTTTTTTTTATGTGTTTGTTTGTTTGCTGTGGGTGGTGGCAGGGAAAGAAGGAAGGGAGAGCTCTGACTGGCCCTGCAGTGTCACTCTCTGCACAAATGGTGATGACAGAGTGATGCAACTGATGAACATTGACACACATGGAATTGCTAATGAGTTGGAAAAATTTTCATGACCCCTCATTCTGTGGAGCAGGTAGCAAACCATGAAAATACGAATCCTCTTGGGCGCTGTCACAGCAGACAGTGGTTTGACTAGAGACAGGTAGGTATGAACTCTAGGAAGCTGGTAACAGAGGGAGTGGGGTGGGCATGTGGGGATGGTTCATGGCAGAGGTGCCTAGAATTCAGATACAAGTAGAGATTTCTCCCTCAGTCGAGATTAATTTCCTCAACTCTCCACTTTATTTTTATAGACCTGACAGTTTCTGGAGGCCAATTCACTCCAGGGAAAGAGGAAGAAACCAAGGTATACAGAACATCAAGAATTTGCCCAGAAGGGTCAGGCATGGTGGCTCACACCTGTAATCTCAGCACTTTGGGAGGCCAAGGCAGGAGGATCACTTGAGGCCAGGAGTTTGAGACCAGCCCGGGCAGCAGAGCTAGACCTTATCTCTACGAAAAAAACAAAAATTAAAAAATTAGTTGGGTGTGGTGGCACACACCTGTGGTCCCGGCTACTGGGGAGACTGAGGCAGAAGGATCGCCTGAACCCAGGAGGCTGAGACCCATTGTGAGTCATGATCGTGCCACTGGACTCCAGCCTGGCCAATAGAGTGAGACCCTGACACAGAAAAAAAGAAAGAAAGAAAAAAGAACCTGCTAGAAGAACACACGGGATTTCAAAATCCAGAGCCCTAAACTCCAGTCCCAGTCAGGACATGCCCAAGAGGACCGTCTGTGTTGCATTCTCAGAGTTCACGATTGCATCTTGAGACCCCGACATCCTAGACTCCCCGGACCCCATTCTACCCCAGGGGGAAGGAGAAGAGGAGGTGGGAGGACGCGTCCACCCAGGATACCTTGGTGGTTTTGACTCTGTGTCCCCTGCTGCAGCTCCATCCCGAGAGGTCGGGGAGCACCTTGCATTCCTCCCCCGGCAGGCAGGGCTCCATCTGACACCACCATCTCTGCAGCACAATGGAGGCTGTGGGAGGAGGAAGCCGGAGCACGGCCCTGAGCTCTCTGCCATCACAGCGGGCCCCTGGGGACGAGGCGCCTGCTTCCACACCCCCCTGGCTCCGAGCCCTGCGTGTCCCTTGTCATCTCTGGGCTGCCCAGAGAGGCGGCACTCAGGCCGAGGCCCGGGGCCAGAACCCTACCAACTTGACTCCCACTGACCCCTGCATCTCCCCAAAGACAGCCAGGGGTGAAGGCCAGAGAAGGGGTCTCTTCAGGCAAATCCACGTGCTCGCTTGGTGTGTGGGTGCGGTGTGCGAGCTGACTGGAGGGGCGTGTGTTTACGGGGCGCCGCACACGCCCGAGTATGGACGGGGAGGGGGGAAAGTGGAGGGTGAGGGTGTCCCCGGGAGCGGGCCGTGAGGGTGGGGCTGAGAAGGAGGACACATGGGAGGGGCCAGGGAGAAGAAGGAGCAGTGGGGAGGAAGCCTGGGTCTAGAGGAGTGGGCGTGAGGCCAGAGGAGGCCACTCGTGGGTGCGTCCGCCAGGCGGGGCACGCGAGGGTAGGGGCACGAGCCTGACACGGCGATCCTCCCCTGGGGCACAGGGATGGCTGCGTCCGCCCTCCTCCCCCTGCGGGCACCCCATCACTTGAGACTCTGGTCATGCCAGCCCTGAGACGGGCATGAAATTGCATCCCCAGCAGGCAGCGAGGCCCGGACGGTCCTCAGGGCCCCCTCACTCACCGTCCACGCAGGAGGGCTTGGCCCGCGTGGTGCCCGCCACCTGGCCGGAAAAGCAGGAGCACTTGACGGTCTGGGAGCGCTCCTCGATGCGGTTCCGGTTGCAGCAGCGGTGGGCCGCGATCACCTCGCAGGTGCCCTGCCGCGCCAGCACTGAGGGGCCAGCCGCACCAGGTCAGGCGCCTGGCCCGGGCTCCCAGCCCCGTGTGCCTCCCGCCCCCCCGGGGGTCCTCCAGCCCCTCGTCCCTGCGTGGGGAGCAGGGCCACGGGAGAGAATTCCAGTGGCAGGGGAGGGGGAAGCGGATGAACTCTCCCTCCTGCTTCACAGTGCTCTTGTCCACCCTTCCTCCCCAGTGAGGCCACACTCATCACCCTTGGGCCGAGCCGGCCCTTGAGCCAAAGAAAGATGGGATCCAAGCCGGGCTCGGTGGCTCAGCCTGTCATCCCCGCGCCTTGGGAGGCTGAGGCGAGCGGACTGCCTGAGCCCGTGGGTTCGAGACCCGCCTGGGCAGCGAGACCTCATCTCTACAATAAATCAAAAATCAGCCGGGCGTGGTAGCGCACGCCTGTAATTCCGGCTACTCGGAAGGCTGGGGCGGAAGGCTCGCCGGAGCCCAGCAGGCGAGGCTGCGGTGGCCGGGAGCAGCCACTGCACTCCAGTCTGGGCGACCGAGTGAGACTTCAACTCAAAAAAAAAAAGAAAGATAGAGTTCTGCACCAGCTTCCTCAGGGTGAGGGCGAGGGCCCCAGGGCTTACAGAGCGTGGGGAGGATTATCCGCTTACAGAGGCTTTAGCCATCCCAGAAGGAAAACCACAGAATTAGGCCAGGAGGCTACACTTAAGCCCCCACTGAGGGCCTCCCTCCCTGCAGGACACCTTCCAGCCGGAAGGGAAGGTAAGCACTGGGTCTGCCCAGGCCTCCTCTGGGCCGGAACAGCAGAGGGAGACAGAGCTTCCTGGGTAAAGGGCAGAGGAGAGGAACCCTAGAATCTCTGGATTTTACAGAAATCTGCTGGCTGTGGAAGGAGGTGAAGGGGTGTCCAGCTCTCCGGGTGTCCTGGGGAACCCCCTCCCCAGGCCCCGCCACCCGCCCTCAAACCTGGGGCAGTCGGAGGCAGCAGGGTAGCCGAGGCCAGGCGGGTCCACAGCCAGGCGAGGCACAGCGCCAGCAGCCAGCCCCTGGTGCTCCAATTCTGCAAGACCCTCTGGCTCATCCTGCGGAGGGAAAGAAGCACACGCCCTGCTCAGCTCCAGGCCGGAGGTCCCCGCCCCCGCCCGAGTGACTTCTGGGGGTCACGCATTCTGGAAGGCACAAGGATGGGTAGGACGCACGCCTGGCCCCCAGGCAGCTTTCAGCCTGGCAGAGTCACGCAGGCGAGGGCTGAGTGCTACAGAGGGAAAAGGGAGCAGGCAGGGAGGGCCTTGAAGAGGAGCCTGAGAGACGGCTGGGTGCGGTGGCTCACGCCTGTCATCTCAGAGCTTTGAGAGGCTGAGGCCAGGTGTGGTGACTCACGCCTGTCATCTCAGAGCTTTGGGAGGCTGAGGCCGGGCGCAGTGGCTCACACTTGTCATCTCAGTGCTTTGGGAGGCAGAGGCTTGAGCTCAGGCGTTCAAAACCAGCCTATGCAACACGACTGTCCTACACAGTAGGATTATTATCTATTTTACAGATGAGCAAACCAAAGCTCAAAAACCCTGGACACAACCTAACAACCATCCATGAAGCTCAAAAAACCTGGACACAACCCAACAACCATAAATGCACTGTAGAGAATTAATCTGTACAAGTGCAGTCCCACCCAGACAGCTGGACAAAAAAAAAAAAACCAGGAAATGCTTTATGTACTGAGGTAGGCAGTGATCTCAAATGGTGACCTGTCATTAGGGGAAGAAAGGCAAAGTGTAGAATAGCGTGCACAAAATGTGTGTAAGAGAAAGACTGCCCATGTTGCCCCAATATGCTCTGGAATGTAAAAACAAAATACTCTTGCTTTCCCCCAAGAAGGGAAACATTGGCTGGGAGATGGAGGATGCAGAGACTTATTTTCCTCCTAGTTTATTTTCCACCTTTTGAACTTCCAACCACGAGAATGTACTAGCAATTCAAGTGGAACAAAATATGAATTTAAAGAGGAAGAGGTCGAGCGTGGTGGCTCACGCCTGTCATCCCAACACTTTGGAAGGCTGAGGCGGGAGGATTGCTTGCGCAGGAGTTCAAGACCAGCTTGGGGAACATACCGAGACTTTGTCTTCATAACAAATCAAAAAAATTAGCTGAGCGTGGTGGTGCACACCTGTAGTTCCAACTACTCAGGCGGCTGAGGCAAAAGGATCACCTGAGCCCAGGAGGTGGAAGCTGCAGTGAGCTGTGACCCTGCCATTGCACTCCAGCCTGGGCCACAGGAGTGAGACCCCAACTAAAAAAAAGTAGACGAAACCAAGGCTAACAGAAATGACTTGCCCGAGGCCTGGCGGTCTGCAGGTGGAAGAGCCTGGAGCCCGAAACCCTGGCTGTGTCCAGGGCTCTGCTTTGTTTTTGTTCTCCTCCCCTTTCCTTGTCCCCCCTTATCCTCCACGGCTCGGGCCTCTCGAATCTCTCCCAGAGGTTAGGCCAGAAACGGAGGGAACCCCGGGGAGGCAGAGGCACACGGTAGCTGGTAGCTGCCCAGCCATAGAAGGAGACAGAGCAGCCACAGGAGATAGCAGGCTGCAAACTGGGGGTAGGCCCGGACCACTGCCCCCGCTGCCCTGCTAGCCTCTTGGGGCACCATGGGGCTCCCACAAGAGCCAGACAGTTCTGGGAAAACCGGAGGCCAAACCAACCGTCAGGACCAGCTGCTCCCATCTCCCCACTTCCACCTCCAACTGTCTCCTCCCCCACTTTTTGGGATCTTCCCGGTTCTGTCTGTTCATCTACTGGCCTCAGCCTCACTCCACCTGGACAAGCGGGAAAGATTCTTGGGGGAAAGAGGGAGCCCATGGTCCTGAGGGAGTGAAGGGGGATCCAGGAGAGGGCAAGGAGCTGGGCTGGACATGGAAGGAGAGCCCAGTGACGAAGCTGTTCCCCGGTACCCGGGCAGGGACAGTCTCTCCCTCTGCCCTAGGATTCTGGAGGGACACTCGCAGACTCTGGGAGCCTGGGAAGGGTGGCCAGAGGGTGTTCCTCTGTTGCCGGAGTGAAGCAGGGGTGACAGTAGAGAGGAGCCTGCGAATCAGTGCTGACATCTCTCCAGTACTGGGAGGGAGCTGAGCAGAACCTGGCAGATTCCTGCCGGAAGCGGCACCTGGAAAGACTCCCTGGGCCCAGCCCTCTGTCCCTCCTCCTCCTCCTCCGTGCATGGCACCGGCTTCCTGGACTAGCCAGGGGCTGGCCCAGCTCCGCTACCGGCCTTTCCCACTCCAGAAGGCTAGCGTGGGGGTCTTCAGTCACCAGGTCTCCCAGTCTCAGAGGCCACAGCACCCAACGGCTCTCCGTTTTTCCCGAAGGCCCTTTCATCCCTCCCCTGGCTCTCTGAAGGGAGGCAGGACTGAAACACGTAGCTCGGGGCGCCCAGGAAGGACAGAGCCCTGAGGCCTGGCTCCCCGGAGTGAGTGAGCCCAGTAGGGGCTGTGGGGGAGACGGAGGCGGTGGTGCCAATGCCCGGGGATGGGGTGCATCACTGGCGAAGGACTTCCCGCCCTTCGAGACACGCGCTTTTTTGGAGTGGGAGGCTCACGCTGTCGCCCAGGCTGGAGTGCAGTGGCCGCTGGGCTCCGGCGATCCTTCCGCCTCAGCCTTCCAAGTGGCCGGAACCCCAGGCGCGCGCTACCACGCCCCACTAATTTCTTGATTTTTATTGTAGAGACCAGCTCTGGCCAAGTTGCCCAGGCGGGTCTCGAACCCGCGGGCTCAGGCAATC
>NW_007251111.1:2346-3609 GCF_000164805.1 Carlito syrichta | reverse complement strand
GGCTCACGAGTAGGCCTGCGCCGGCGAAATAAAGCGTAAAATTCCGTGCCTCGGTGGCACTTGCGCATTTCGTGCTCCGTGGCCACGCGAAGCCGGGGCAGCGGGGCGGACGGAGCGGACACCGCACGGCCCCATCAGGGCACAAGTATCTCTTCACCAGCGCCCTTCGCGAAGGATGCTTACGAGGGGACGGAAAGAGCTTCGCCCGCATCGGTGTCCTGGGGCCTGGAGGAGGAGGGAGGGCGCGAGCACGCGGCCAATGGGCTGGTTGGCGCGTGGTCCTCGCGGACGCCGAGTTGGGGACCGAACTCGAAGACCCAGTTTCTTCATCAGAAAGATGTCCATCGCAATCACTGTCTATACCGCACACCAGGGCAACTCCAATACACAGGCCGGGCTCCATGGCTCACCCTGTAATCCCAGCAGTCTGGGAGGCCGAGGCGGATGGATGGCCTGAGCCCGCGGGTTCGAGACCAGCCCAGGCCACTTGGCGAGCTCTCATTTCTACGACAAATAAAAAAATTAGCCAGGAGCGGTAGCGCACACCTGTCGTTCCGACTACTTGGAAGGCTGAGGCGGAAGGATTGCCGGAGCCCAGCAGGTCGACGCTGGGGTGGCTGTGAGTGTGCCACTGCACTCCAGCCTGGGTGACAGAGTGAGACTCCGACTCAAAGAAGAGAAATAAATAAGCTGGACACGGTGGCTCACACCTGCAATCCCAGCACTCTGGGAGGCCGCAGCAAGAGCTGAGGGGCTTGAGGCCAGCCTGGGCAACTTAGTGAGACCTCATCTCTACAAAAAAATGTAAATACTTTGCCCCAGGCGTGGTGTGCACGCCCTGTAGTCCCAGCTACCCCGGAGACTGAGGCAGAAGGATCAGCTGAGATCAGAAGGTCAAGGCTGCGGTGAGCCCTGATCCTGCCATTGCACTTCAGTCTGGGTGGCAGGGTGAGATCCTGTCTCAAAATAACAATAACAATAATAAAAATAATAATACCTGCAAGGCCGGATGCGGTGGCTCACGCCTAGAATCCCAGCACTTTGGGAGGTCGAAGTGAAAGCATTGCCTGAACCCATGAGTTTGAGGCCAGTCTGGGCAACTGGGTGAGTCCTCATCTCTACAAAAAATCAAAAAATCAGACCAGCCTGGTGGCGCTAGACTGTAACTCCAGCTACTTGGAAGGCTGAGGTGGAAGGATCGCCTGAGCCCAGCAGGTTGAGGCTGCGGTGGCCATGAGTATGCCACTGTACTCCAGCCTGGGC
>NW_007251111.1:0-1882 GCF_000164805.1 Carlito syrichta | reverse complement strand
CCGGTCTCCGGGCAGGCCCAGCCACTGGGCAGTCTCGGCTCTCTGCAGAGAGAAACATCCCACGAAACTGCTTCTTCCCACGCACCCCCTTCCCTCTCACTTGCTGCCGCCTCACGGTTGGGAAGAGGTGTCGACCTTCTCCCCAGGCTCTGAGGCGGTCTGAGGATAGAGAGCGTGTGATGGCGCCAGGAAGACAAGGTGAGAGGAGAGCCTTAGGAACTGGAATAGGTGGGGGACTGTTCCGGGACCCCAGGGAACTGCTGACTTCCCTGCTGACCCTTTGGGGCTGGAGCTTGGGGGGGGTCCCCAGGCCCGGGCCTGTAGCCCACTGGCAGTCACACCGTGGCGGGTGCTGTGAAGAGCAGGGAACAGGGAGCTGGGTGACACTGAGAAGTGGTATGTAAACTGTCCCAGAAACACTGAATAATAAAAAGAACCAGCGGGCATGTTTTCCCCCTCAGCCTTTGGCTTGCTGCTGCTGTGACACCATTTATGTGAGAGCTGGTTCCAGTTTCTCTCAGACAGGAGGGGACAACCCATAGCAACAGCCTGGCTTTTGTCCCCATCTGCCTTTGCTGCTCTCTGTCCCTTTGGGTCTGGTTTTTTTCTCCTGCTCTCTCTGCCCAAAGCCTAGGCATAGCAAGTCTACAAACCTGAACGCCCATTGTGAGGCTTGTATTTCGAAGCTGCCAGTTAGGCCAACCCATCAGGGGGTACAGTTTAGTCGGGGGAATAGAGGAGGGTGTGGTCAGAACACTCTTGGCCAGTCGTGGTGGCTCACGTCTGCAATCCCAGCACTTTGAGAGGTGGAGGTGGGGAGATTGCACAGGCCCAGAGGTTCAAGACCAGCCTGGGCAACTTGAGAAGACATCAGAAATGTTTACAATACATCAGAAATGTTCGCTGGGCGTGGTGAATCACACCTGCGGTTCCAGCTGTTTGGAGGACTGAGGCTGAAGGATCGCCTGAGCCCAGCAAGTCGAGGCTGCACGACAGAGTGAGACTCCGACTCAATAGTCTCTGATGGCTACCCCCAACGTGTATTGGGACCACAAGGGCCTTGTCCCCATTTGGACTGTGTGTGGATGGGCGATGTCTCTGGGGACCTAGAGATCAACCCTCAGGCAGGAGGTTTAGGGACAAAGCTCTTCCAGCACCAGGTCAGGATCAGCCTCCCCTAGAGAGAAAAGGCCAAAAGAACAGCCAGTCTTTCTGGTTGCGCGGCCCAGTCCTGGTCTTCAGCGAGTGGACGGCCCCCTCGCTCGGGCAAGCGCTAAGCCTGGCCTCTGCCTCCCCCCGGCGGCAGATACGGGACTTGCCGGGCATCCCCTGCCTGCGCGGAACCCCAGCCCTCCAAAGAGGGTCGGAGGCGAGGAACCCCACTCTTTCCTCGGCCTCACCGTTCCCCTCCAATCCGGAGAAATCAGCTTGGTTAAGACAGACCGAGCCTGGGCGTCATGTGAGTCTCTCACTGCCTGCGTGGCCTCTGGGGGCCAGGCCGGGCACCAGGGGCCCCAAGTCCTGCCGCACCCGTGCAGCCGCGACGACGCCCGCCTGGAAGGGCAGGCGTGCGGAATAAAGACCTCCTGGGCGGAAGGTCCTCGGTAAAGGGCCTGGGGCGCGCGCAGCACGAGCCCCGTAAATGGCAGCGATTCATTCAAGTATGTTGCCGGGCTTCCTACTAACTAGCCCTGGGGTGCGCGCGCTCGCGCGGGAGGGTCTAAATGTGGGAGAAACTGGATTCCGAGAAAGTAGGGGGTGGCGAACGACCCCCCCGATCCAGAGGTGGGCTTCAGGAGCCCAGGAGTTCACCCCGCTCCCGGATCCCGGGTGGTCGCCACGCCCCGGCCCGCCCGCCCGCAGCCCGAGGAAGCGCCGCCCC
>NW_007251110.1:34783-35455 GCF_000164805.1 Carlito syrichta | reverse complement strand
CTTCCGCCTCAGCCTTCCAAGCAGCCGGAACTACAGGTGCATGCTACCACGCCCGGCTAAGTTTTTGATTTATTGTAGAGATGAGGTCTTGCCAAGTTGCCCAGGCGGGTCTTGAACCCACTCACCTCAGCCTCCTAAAGGCGCGGGGTTACAGGCTGAGCCACCGAGCCCGGCTTTTCTTTTAAATACATTTTAATTATGTTCATCGGTTCCTTTCCCTCCCCATTTAATACTATACAGTCTTCCTCCACCTTGTTTTTTATTTAACTTCACATCCTTGCTTTCATTCTGTAGGGAGCATGAATATTCCTAGTTCCCTTCTTGTTGGAGGTGCTGTGGTTTATTCCTCCATGTGTGGGCACCGGGGTTCTTGCCACCTTTTTTTTTGAGTCGGAGTCTCACTCTGTCGCCCAGACTGGAGTACAGTGGCCGCTCCTGGCCACCGCAGCCTCCACCTGCTGGGCTCCGGAGATCCTTCCGCTTCAGCCTTCTGAGTAGCCGGAATGACAGGCACGTGCTAACATGCCCGGCTGATTTTTTAATTTTATTGTAGAGATGAGGTCTGGCCAAGTTGCCCAGGCGGGTCTCGAACCCGCGGGCTCAGGCAATCCACTCACCTCAGCCTCCCAAAGGCGCAGGATTACAGGCTGAGCCACCGAGCCCGGCTCGAAT
>NW_007251110.1:30139-33643 GCF_000164805.1 Carlito syrichta | reverse complement strand
CCTCTCCCCCCGCCCCCCCCCACTCCAGCACAGAAATAAAAGATCCTTGGGTCCTCACTTTGAGCCCATCCTGCTGTGGGTACACCTCTTGGTGTTTGCATGTGAGGTGTGCACCTGTTACGCATGCATGCATGTGTTGTGTGCCTATGTAGTGTGTGCATGTGTGCAGTATGGCATAAATGTATGCCATGTGCAAGGTGTGCATGTGTATAGCGTGAGGATCATGTGCAGTGTAGGTGTGAACGTGTGTAGTGTGTGAGGTGTGCATGTGTGTAGTGTGAATGTCTGCACATGTGTGCATGTGCAGTGCATGCACGTGTGATGTGACTGCACGTGGTGTGTGGTGAGGGAGGTGGGGAAGGTCAGCAGGGGTGATTCAGGTTTAAAAGTTGTGGAGCGGCCCAGGCGAGTGGGATCGATGATGGAGGGACCTGGCCCAGGCTGTAGACTTGGGGAACAGGTCTTTGGGGGCACTGTCTGAGCTCTGGTGGGCCAAGGCAAACAGGGTAGTCTGTGGGGCAGAGAGACTCCTGGCACTCAATCCAGAATCACTTGGGCAGTTTTGCCCAGCCTTCCCTCAGGTCTCAGAGCAGCAGAGGGCATGGTCTGGACAAGAGCTCCCAGAGGGATCACGGGGCAAGGCTGCCTTACTCACAGGTCCAGGGGTGCAGACCGTTCTTGGAGGGAGGGGAAGCTGCCCACCTGCAAAGTTTGTCCCCTGGGCCCAGTTCTGTAACTCCCACCACACAGGCTAGGACTCATGGCTCTGCTCGCCCTTCAGTGGCCAACAGGGGTATGGCTGCTCCTGTGACCTTGGGGCCCCTGCACTGCCCCCCAGCCTGTGCTGTGGGGAGGCAGACCTTTCCTTCTGCCCCTCCAGCCCCGCCCTGCCCCTGGGGATTTTCACTTATGAAACTTGTCCCTACAGCCCTGTGGCCCCTCTATGTCATGGTCTGGGGGCTGGGTCACTATTCTCAGGGATCCGCTTCCTGGCACGAGGGCAGGCACCTGAGCCTCCGCAGCCGTGGCAAGGAGAAAAGGGAACACGTTACACACAGGCAGCCGTGAAACAGGATTTCATACATAGCCACATACCCCGCAGTGTGTTCTGGCAGTGGCCCCTCATCTGCATACCCAAAACAGCATCATGGAATGCCCCACCAAGTGGCTGCCTGGGCTCACTTCCGTCCCTTATTGTCACCTTGCACTGGTCCCTAGTCAGCCCAAGGGACACAGGGGTGCTAAGGCCCTCTTGTCTTCCCCAGGTGGGAGCACACCTGCTCTCACGGGCTGGGTGCCTGGCTGGCTGGCAGGAGTCCCCAGGCTGCAGACTCACTTGGGGCGGTGCTGAAGGCTGTGGGCCAGTTCCTGATGAGTGGTCTGGGTGGGGCGCTCACCTCCCAGTTGCCTTTAGCAGCTGACCCAGAGGCCAGCAACTTCCTGGTTGCCATCCCAGGAGCAAACCCGTTTCACTCCCTTGGGCGCAGATAGACAGGCAGATAGACACACACCTGGCCTACACCCGGCCACTGGGCTCTTTCAGACAGTGAAGAAATGTTTATTCTGGTTTTATCCTGGTGACTGGGGCAGTCAGGCTGCTTTGGCTGCTTTGGCTGCGGAGCTGGACCCTGTTGCCCGAGCAGCACAGAGCACCATGCTGCCCTCAGGCCTCAGCAAGGCACAGAGGTGAGTCCTGTCAGTGACACCGACTGGTCCAGTGTGAGCACCAGGGGAGAGGTAAGGAGACTGCCCCGCACAGGGGCACAGGCAGCTCCAGTGTGTACTGAAGGGCCCTGACTGACCCTAAGTGCATTCCATGGCCAGTTCCCCGGGACACTCATAGCACAAGCAGTCGGCACATGGGCTGCAAGCACCCCAGGGCACCTGTGAGCAGCTGCTGGCCCCAGCCACCATGTCAGGAGCCCCACTCCCCCCACCACACCACCGAGCCAGATGGGGCCCCTCTAGGCTCTGGGGATGCCTGGGGTTGGAGCTGTCTTAGGTTCCAGCTGTTGCCTGAAGCCACCCCAGGGCTCACGCCCTGAGCTCTGTGACTCCTGGGGATGGTGCCCAGATCTACACAGGAAGGGAAGGAACTTCTGCAGGATGAGGCAGGGCAGCACGTCCCCAGAGATGCCCTGGCTTTTCCCACCATGATGGCCTCTGACCTGGCCACAGGTACAGATGGGTGCTGCCAGAGTACTCTGTCCGAGTGGCCCAGGAAGACCTCCATGAAGGCAGCCTGCCACGAGCAGTACCAGCTGGGGTGCAGAGTGAGACCTTGTGTGGGGACCTGGGAGACATGGGGCGCTGGGCAGGAGGAAAGGAGCCCTGGGTATCCCCTCGCCCACGTATGTCCCTGGTAAGACCACAGTTCCCCAGTGGAGACCACCATAGGGGGCAGGAGTGGGAAAGCCAGCATGGAGGCCCAGGGATGGGCTGGCTTCCTGGATGGCTAATGTCAGCAGGCAAAGTCTCTTCTCTCTCACAGGGTCTGGTTGATGCATGTTTACGCCTCACTCAGGTACCGCAGCCGGGAGAATCGGTCTCTGACAGCCTGGTCACTGTCTGGCCCTCTCTCACCCAGGTGGACTACCCTGCTGCTGGGGACAAGGTCTCGCACTTTGTGCTTGATCACAGAGACCAGACCAGGTGTGTCCGAGCTGGCTGGGCCCATGAGGAGGACGAGGGCGGCATGGCGGCTTGGCTCAAACAGGACCACTGCGGGGACACAGCTGTCAGGGTCACCTGGGATTAGCCAGAAAGGACCTCCCGGCAGGAGCCCCAGCCCCGGGCCAAGCCAAGCTCACCGTCAAAGGCAATGATGGGGGTGGAGATGCTGGTCAGCTCCAGCAGCACGTGGGGCAAGGAGGGGTGGAACATGTACAGGCTATGCTGGGCGCCCCTGGCCTCCTGGAGTGAGAACCAACCATGGACCCAGCCCTTAAGGAGCTTGGCCACAGTCCTGCCCATGTTAGCCCTGGACCAGTGCTGGCTTTGGCCATTATCCTGGCAATGTCAGGCTGCTGCCACAGGACGCTGCCACTGGAGTGACCACACTGGGAGCTCTGTGCCACCAGAGGACCCACCCAGGTCTTGCCAGATGCCAGCCCCTGTTCTGCGCCCACCTCCAGTCCCTCTCCCCTTCCTGGTCCTGACCCTGGTCCCTGTGGGAGTCCACCCCCCATCAGTGCACTGCCCGGCTGCATGGCAGGTCTCCCATGCTGTTCTCCAGGAAGCCCCCATGCCACTTCCCTCATCTCAAACCACCCTTCCTGACCGACTCGCTCAGCCCTAAAGACTTTCTGGGCACTTTTGGGAGGGACACAAGACTGGGCCTTGGCTGGCCGCAGTGGCTCATGCCTATAATCCCCAGCACTTTGGGAGGCCAAGGTGAGAGGATTACCTAAGCCCACAGGTTTGAGACCAGCCTGGGCAACTTGGCAAGACCTCATCTCTACAATAAATCAAGAAAAATTAGCCAGGTGTGGTGGCACATGCCTG
>NW_007251110.1:26025-29905 GCF_000164805.1 Carlito syrichta | reverse complement strand
TAAAAAAAAAAAAAAAAAGACTGGGCCTCACCCCAGCTCCTAGCATGGCTGCCCAAGGGTGTGTACCGTCTCATTGGTGCCAACTGGCTCATGGAGGCCCCAGAAGAAGAAGGCTGAGCGGTGGTCTGCAGTGGGAAGACTGGCAGACGGTGGGCCCCCAGGAAGGCTTGGGAGGGCCTGGCTCCACAGGATGGCCCCAGTGCTGAGGTCTAGAAGCAGGATCTAGGGAAGGAGGGGACACTGTGGGGTCCCTGGGTACCGGGACAGGCTCAGGGTTCACAGAGGCACATGTGCCCTGGCCACGTGGCCCTGAAGACAGCTGCTGGGAGCAGCGGAACCTGCTTGCCATTCGAGGCAGCAGCTTTCTGGGCCATGGCTCCGTCTGCTCAGACCAGTTTACCCTAAGCTCAGAACAAAAGCGTGACCCCGAAGGAAGTATGCCACACCTGTCTGTCAATGCTGGTTCCATTTTCAACAGCCACGGCTAAGGTGTCTGGTTTGTAGTAGCCGAAGACAGGTCTTCTGGAGGAACAGGGAAGAAGAGCTCACCGGGGCCTTTGTAAGGAGCTTGTGATAGAGGCAACACCAGAGACAGGCCCGCTGGTTCCTGTGGCTGCCATTAGATGGGGCTGGGGCTACCCATGCTGGGCCTCAGGCAAGGAGCTGATGCCCGAGCCCAGGCAGCAGCAGGCATAGGCCATGCCTGGCAGTGCGCACAGTCCCGTCCCTGTCTGTTCCCTCGGCCCTCATCCCCAGGCCGCCTCCTCACCCGCCAGTGGGATACGCCTGGGCACCGCGAAGGGCACAGTGACTGCGTTCCCTGGGGGAGAGCCCATACCTCAGGCCTGGGGCCATACGGAGAGTCCAGCGGGGCATCAGCTCCTGCCCATCCAGCAGCACACAGGCCTCCGAGCCCACAAGGAGCACATCTGCGCCAGCTTTCCCTGGGACATGCATCAGGTGGTGCACTGCACCAGAGCTGACAAGAGGGGTGGGGGAAGGTGCAGAGTCCCCAGGGTCTCAGAACCCGGGGAGGGCAGGACGCTAAGCACTACCTGTCCCAGGGCTGTTCTCTCAGGCCCACATCCCCACATTTCTCATTCTCCAGCCTGAAAATAGAAAACCAGGCCCCCAGTGGGGGCAAAGGCAGGCACCCATTGAGAAACCTTCTCCTGGGTCTCTACTCGACTTTGGCTTGCCAGCATCTTGTGTCTGAGCCCAGGGTGGCCTCACCCTATGCACCAGCGATGTCTTGGTGCCCCCCTTGCTCACCTCTTGCACGGACTGTCCGCACACTGAGCCTGGCGAGCTGAGCAGCAAGGCCAATGCCTCTGTGTGAGGAAAGACTGACCTGTGTGGAAGCACCTGGTGGGTGGTGGTGTTGAGCATGTCCTCCCACAGGGGGTCTTTCTTGAATGGGCTATTTCCCTGGGCCACCTTCTCATAGAGACCCTTCACAGAGTAGCCGCAGAGGGAACTTGCTGTTCAAGACACACAAGAGCCTGAGGTTACCAACTCACGTGGAGGACCAGGAGAGGCTTTGGAGGGGGCTGCCAGGCCACAGAGCAGCTGTGATCCCTCACATGTGGTTTCCTTCAAGAGCGCTGAGCCCACCCTTTTAAGACCAGCATGCCTCAAAGAGGGAAGCCAGGCAAGACACACCACAGGGAAGGAGGAGGTAGTGAGCGCCAGTCCTGGTGACATGCAAGAGGAAGCCACTTTCTCCATCCACACCGAGGCTGCCTCTGTGGCCAATCTGGAGCCCGGTGCTGCCTGAGTAGATGTAACTGTTCACCTGCAATGACACAGGGCAGCTGGCAATACAGACAACCCCAGCACTCAGGAGGGTGGGGCATTTAGATGAGTGATGCCAAAGGATAAGCAGCCAGCATTCTTGTGTTCCGAGGAAGGAGCGCTTTTATGTCAGATGTGTGTGCCTCCCTGTGGTGCTGCCTGCCTGAATGGCGCAGGGCAGCATGGGCCACAGATGCCCCTGTCCAGAGCTTCACCCCAACACTGTGATGGCACCGACAGGAGTGTGAGATCTGCTACTCCTGGGAAGGCCTCGGGTTGCCGAACAGAGGCGCACCCTCCCAGCACACTGGGTGCATGGGCATCAGGAACAGGGACCCAGGGAAGTCCCGCCAGATGGTGAGACCCAAATTCTGCCTGGGAAGTGGTCATGGAGGCAAGCAGGGCTGCATGGCCTGGGTCTTGTGACTTGTGGGGGATCTGGACCAGGCCTGTACCTGCTTCTCCTCCTGGGTGAGCATCAGCAGGTCTGGGGCCCCATCGCCGTCCACGTCAGGCACCTGGAGCAGGGGCCTCAGGATGAAGGCATTCTGGCTGAGGCTGCTGGCGTGGCTCCACAGGGTTTCCCCTAAAGCCAAGCACACAGTTGCTGAGTGTGGCTCCAAGTTTCCTTAAATAGTTGCCCAGAGCCAGGCTCGGCTCAGCCTGTAATCCTGCACCTTGGGAGGCTGAGTGAATTGCCTGAGCCCGCGGGTTTGAGACCCGCCTGGGCAACTTGGTGAGACCTCATCTCTACAATAAATCAAAAAATCAGCTGGGCGTGGTAGCGCGTGCCTATAATTCTGGCTACTTGGAAGGCTGAGGTAGAGGGATCGCCGGAGCCCAGCAGGTTGAGGCTGTGGTAGCCAGGAGTGGCCACTGCACTCCAGTCTGGGCAACAGAGTGAGACTGCAACTCGAAAAAAAAACAACAAAAAAACCCAGCTGCCCAGTACCAGCACAGTCTCCAACACGGCAGTCTGAGGTGGGGCGTCCACCCTGAGACCCCAAAGCACTGTGCACTCAGAAGCAGAGGAGCCAGTGGGAGGATGAGGACCACATGACCTCCTTTGTGAAGGAATAGTGGGTGCCACTGAACACACGACATAGCCCTGTGAGGAGACCAGATGGCAACATACCAAAGCATTGGAGGTGCCATTCTTGGGAGCTGAAGAGCTCTCCCTTCTTTGCCTCCGATCTGCGTTTCCTAATGGTTGGTAGGAAACAAGTACCGTTCTAGAACACCTAGGACCAACACCGATCCTCCTCACCTAGGCGGACAAAGCCTGACCTTGCCCATAGCTCTCAAGGCCCCTCAGGACCCCTGCTTCCTGCTGGGGTCACAGAGGTGTCCTTTAGCCCCATGAAGACCACAGTGGAGTGGCCCTTCTCTTTGCCCAGCACACAGAAGGCAATGGGCATGGTTACATGCTCAGAGGTAGACCTGCTGACCACAGGTTAACCACTTCTTACCCAGACACCATCTCATCGAAACCCTTTTTGAGTTGGAGTCTCACTCTGTCGCCCAGACTGGAGTGTAGTGGCTGCTCCCGGCCACCGCAGCCTCCACCTGCTGGGCTCCGGCAATCCTTCCACCTCAGCCTTCCAAGTAGCCGGAATTACAGGCATGCGCTACCACGCCTGGCTGATTTTTTGATTTATTGTAGAGATGAGGTCTCGCTGCCCAGGCGGGTCTCAAACCCGCGGGCTCAGGCAAGACACTCACCTCAGCCTCCCAAAGGCACGGGATTACAGGCTGAGCCACCGAGCCCGGCTCGAAACCCTTTTTTAAGACTGACTCCTCAGTCGGGCTCAGTAGCTTAGTCTGTAATCTCAACACTTTGGGAAGTTGAGGAAAGTGGATTGCCTTGAAACTGCAGGTTTGAGACCAGCCTGGACAAATTAGTCTCTAACTAATAAATCAAAAATTAGCCGGGCATGGTGATGCGTGCCTGGAGTTCCAGCTACTTAGAAGGCTGAGGCGAAAGGATCACCAGAGCCCAGCAGGTTAACACTGGGGTGGCCGTGAGCGTGCCACTGGACTCCAGCCTGGGTGACAGAGTCAGACTTCAACTCAAAAAAAAAAAAAA
>NW_007251110.1:25550-25978 GCF_000164805.1 Carlito syrichta | reverse complement strand
CTCTGTCACCCAGGCTGGAATGCAAGGGCACGCTCACGGCCACCATAGCCTCAATCTGCTGGGCTCAGGTGATCTTTCCGCCTCGGCCTTCCAAGTAGCTGGAACTACAGGGACGAACCACCATGCCCGGCTAATTTTTTGATTTACTGTAAAGAAGAGGTCTCATCAAGTTGCCCGGGCTGGTCTCGGCCCCACGGGCTCAGGCAATCCTCTCGCATTGGCTTTCCAAAGTGCTGGGATTATAGGCATGAGCCATTGCACCAGGCCCTCAACTCTTTTTTTTTTGTTTGTTTGTGTTTTTTTTTTGAGTTGGAGTCTCACTCTGTCGCCCAGACTGGAGTGCAGTGGCCGCTCCCGGCCACCGCAGCCTCGACCTACTGGGCTCTGGCGATCCTTCCACCTCAGCCTTCCGAGTAGCCGGAATTACA
>NW_007251110.1:14210-25448 GCF_000164805.1 Carlito syrichta | reverse complement strand
TCCACTCACCTCAGCCTCCCAAAGGCACGGGATTACAGGCTGAGCCACCGAGCCCAACCAAAACAACAACTTTTAAAGGAAATGCTAGTATCACCAAACCTAGGCACAGGATTTCTTGAGAGCTTTGAAAGGTACAAGGGCTGTTCAACTAAACCACCATCCTACCAGGTATTCTTCTCCTCAGTGCCTAAACATGGTCTGTTCCATTAAGGTACAAGTTCAGGAGCATTGCACTGCTGATGCCCCATAGGCAGCTGACAGCCAAGTTCCTCCTTATCTTGGGCAGGTGCAGTCTGACTGGTCTGCTGTGTGCCATAAGCGAGCTCTCAATTGAAAGTGACAAGATACATGGCCAACACATTAGGGCAGCTGCAGGGAGCAGAGGCATGTAACTCCACATGGTCACATCCTCACTTGAAGTTTTCCCGAAAACCTTCCTTCCCCTCCAGTCAGCCACTCTTTTTTTTTGTTTGTTTGTTTTTTTTTGAGTTGGAGTCTCACTCTGTCACCCAGACTGGAGTGCAGTGGCCGCTCCCAGCCACCGCAGCCTCGACCTGCTGGGCTCCGGTGATCCTTCCTCCTCAGCTTTCCGAGTAGCCAGAATTACAGGCGCGCGCTACCACGCCCAGCTAATTTTTTGATTTATTGTAGAGATGAGGTCTCGCCTGCCCAGGCGGGTCTCGAACCCGCGGGCTCAGGCAATCCACTCACCTCAGCCTCCCAAAGGTGCGGGATTACAGGCTGAGCCACTGAGCCCGGCTCAGTCAGCCACTCTTAAGACCACAGGGCTCAGCTTCCCCAGGACATCCTGGCAGTGGCTCTCCTGGGTGCAGCAGCTCAGGTGAGAATCCCTCTACCTGTGTGGCCTACCTGTGAACAGGTTGACTGCAATGAAAGAACCAGGTCTGTCCACGAGGATGCAGGCAGAAGCAGCCTTGCCGTCCCTTGTCTGGGGCACAGCACACTCCACGACGGCCACATCCTGGGCCACAGGCCTCTCCCAGAGCAAGCTGCCATTGGCTCCTGATGCAGCAGCTGCAAAGGTACAAGGAGAGGAGAAGCCTGCGGACAGAGACACCGGGGTCAGGTTGGCCATAGAGTGCGTTCTGCTGACCCCATCTTCCTCACACCCTGCATCTGGCCACGGCCCCTCCCACCTAGACTCACTTCCTTTATCCTTCAGACTCATGAGGCTGCTAGTGTCCACCCCTGGGAAACGGCGGTAGTAGCTATATGGAGTGCTGAGCACTGAGTCTGCCCCCTTGCCTCACCTAGTCCTGCTAGGAAGGGGATGTGATGGATTCCAGCAATCCACCCCATTTGCCTCCTGAAACACTGCAAAAGTGAGAGGATGACCCCAAATGAAGATTCCTCTTCCTACAGGGAATTCTTCTTTTTTCTGATAAAATCAAAATTACCTTCGTCAATGCAGGATCGGTTGAAATTGCTGCTACTGTTGATATTTTTATAAAGAAAGAGAACATCTTGGATCTTGTCATTGTTTATGTCTTCCATAGCCAGAAAGTCATAGGTGACTGAAAAAGAAAACCATAGACTGTATGCCATGGGTCATGTGGGTCGATAGGAAAGGTCGAGTCCACACCACAACCTCCTCCTCTGCTCCCTAGGGTTTAGTACAGTTAGAATCTGCCACTCTGAGATCACCCCAACAGGAACAGTGGCTTCTCTCTCACTAGGATAGGCAACCCCCTCAGAACAGTGGCCATTCTTCAAGAATATGATGGAAGGGATGCTAGTGCCAAGTGTTAACCTTAGGAAGAACAAGCAGGACACTTGGGTCACACGAATGGATGTGCTGAGCACCTTCTGTCAGGAATAAACCCCTCCCTAGATCAGGTGGGATATAGACAGCTCATACTTCACACTCGTCAGGGTCTGTACTTCCATTCATTCAAGGACTCAAATGGTAAACTACATGCCTTAAAATCACACACCACAAGACTGAAGTTGTACCTTTATCTTACACAACGCACAAAAAAACTAACTTAAAAGGGACCATAGACTAACATACAAAGGTTAAAACTAAAGATGGGCATGGTGGCTCATACCTGTAGTCCCAGCTACTTAATTAGAAGGCTGGGGCAGGAGGATTCCTTGAGCCCAGGAGTTCAAGTCCAGCCTGGGACAACAAAATGAGATCCCATCTTTAAAAAAATTTTTTGAAGGCTGGGTACAGTAGCTCATGCGTATAATCCCAGCACTTTGGGAGGCTGAGGTGAGAGGATTGCCTGAGCCCACAGGTTCGAGACCAGCTTGGGCAACTTGGTGAGACCTCATCTCTACAATAAATTTAAATATAAAATTAGCTGGGCATGGTGGCACATGCCTGTAGTTCCAGCTACTTGGAAGGCTGAGACGGAAGGATCAACTGAGCTCAGCAGGTCGAGGCTGGGGTGGCTGTGAGCATGCCACTGCACTCCAGCTTGGGTGACACAGTGAGACTCCAACTAAACAAAACAAAAAAAAATATTTTTGAGGTGGGCACGGTGGCTCATGCTGGTAATTCCAGTGCTTTGGGAGGTGGAGGTAAGAGGATTGCCTGAGTGCAGGGGTTCGAGACCAACCCGGGGAACTTGGTGAGACATCGTCTCCACAATAAATTAAAAAATCAGCTGGGTGTGATGGCACACATTTGGAGTTCCAGCTACTAGGAAGGCTGAGGCAGAAGAATCACCTGAGCCCAGCAGGTCAAGGTTGCGGTGACCATGAGAATGCCACTACACTCCAGCCTGGGCAACAGAGTGAGATTCTAACTCAAAAAAAATATTTTTTTTTAAACTAAAACTACTAGAAGAAAACACAGGGGAAAAAAAACCTTCATGACTTTGAATTAGACAGAGTTAGATAAGACACCAAAAGCACAATCTGTAATAAGAAACTGATAAATTTGACTTCATCAAAATTAACAATTTTTGTGCCTTAGAAGACACCATTATGAAAATGAAGAGATAGGCTGGGCTCGGTGGCTCTACTTTGGGAGGCTGAGATGAGTGGACTACCTGAGCCCGTGGGTTCGAGACCCGCCTGGGCAACTTGGCAAGACCTCATCTCAACAATAAATCAAAAAATTAGCTGGGCATGGTAGCACATGCCTATAGTTCTGGCTACTTGGAAGGCTGAGGCAGAAGGATCGCCGGAGCCCAGCAGGTTGAGGCTGTGGTAGCCGGCAGCAGCCACTGCACTCCAGTCTGGGCGACAGAGTGAGACTCCAACTCAAAAAAAAAAAAGAAAAAGGAAAGAAAAGGAAGAGACAAGCCACAGACTGATCACAAATATTTGGTAAATCATATATCTGATATAGAAGACTTATATCTAGAATATATAAAGATCCTTTGATATTCATTAATAAGACAATTCTATTTAAAAAATGAGTAGCGCGCACCTGTAGATCCAGCTACTTGGAAGACTGAGGCAGAAGGATTGCCTGAGCCCAGCAGGTCAACGCTGGAGTGGCCATGAGTGTGCATGCCACTGCACTTCAGCCTGAGTGACAGAGACTCCAACTCAAAAAAAAAAATTAATTAATTAAATAAAATAAATAAAAAATAAATTTTAAAATGAGGAAAATGTTTGAATAGACTTCGCCAAAGGAGTTGAAAGAATTGCTAAAAATTACATGAAGAGATGCTCAACTTTTTAGTCATTAAGAGATTCAAATTAAAAACACAAGATACCACTTCACACCCACTAGGATGGGTATAACCAAAAAGACAGACAAAAAAAAGTGTTGGCAAGGATGTGGAGGAACTAAAATCCTCCCAACACTGCCAGCGGGAATGTAAAATGGTATAGCTGCTTTGGAAAACAGCTTAGTAGTTTCTTAGAAAGTTAAACATAAACTTACCATAAGGCTCAACAATTCCACTCCTAGCAATCTACCCAAGAGAAATGAAAACATATATCCACATGAATATCTGTAGATAAATGCGCCCGGCAGAATCATTCATAATAACCCCAAACTGGAAATAATCCAAATGTCCATCAACTGGTAAATGGATAAACAATACAGTCTGTCCACAAAACAGGAATACTATTCAATAGTCAAGAGACATAAGCTACAACACAGATGAACTTCAAAAACATTAGGCTAAGTGAAAAAAGTCACATTCAAAGGTACATACTATATGATTTCATTTACATAAAATGTCCAGAAAAGATAAATCTTTGGGACAGAAGGTAGACTTGTAGTTGCCGAAGGCTAGAAGGGGCATGGGGAGTGAGGGCAAAGGTCACAAGGAATCTTCTAGGGATGACGGAAATGCCCTAAAACTGGAATGTAGTGACAGTTAAGCAGTTCTGTAAATTGGCTAAAAATCACCGCATTGTATACTTAAGACAAGTGAATAATGCATATGGCATATAAGTTGTACCCAAAATAAAACTGCAAAAAAATAAACATATATACTCTTCCTCAAAATGAAGTGCCAAATTCTAAACAGAACTGACTCTAAGTGAGCCTTCAATAAGGAATCACCTTTATCCCACCAGGGCAGCCCTCAAGTCTGTAAGCAACATTCTGAGGCGATCAGCATTCTCACTCACTGGCATGGTGACTGCGGAGGCTGTTCTCCGAGGTAGAATGTCCTGACTCAGCTACTTTTCCTAAAGGCCAAGATTCCAGACTGCCAATCTTGTGAGACAGAAATTTAAATGTGCCCCACCTGAGCTGACTGGTATGCTGGTTGGGCACCTCAGGACGATTCGGCACCCAATCTGCTGCACATCTGTATAACAGCCTTTTCTGTATCTTTCAGGCAGTGCTCTGTTGAATTTTGCTTGTTTGTTTGTTTTGAGTTGGAGTCTCAGTCCTTCGCTTAGGCTGGGGTGCACTGGCACGCACACTCAAGGCCACCCCGGCGTCAACCTTCTGGGCTCCAGTGTTCCTTCCGTCTCAGCCTTCCAAGTAGCTGGAACTATAGACATGTGCTACCACACCCAGCTATTTTTTATTTTATTTTATTTTTTTGAGTTGGAGTCTCACTCTGTCACCCAGACTGGAGTGCAGTGGCCGCTCTCGGCCACTGCGGCCTCGACCTGCTGGGCTCCGGCAATCCATCTGCCTCAGCCTTCCAAGTAGCTGGAACTACAGGTGCGTGCTACCACGCCCGGCTAATTTTTTGATTTATTGTAGAGATGAGGTCTCGCCAAGTTGCCCAGGCGAGTCTTGAACCCGCGGGCTCAGGCAATCCACTCACCTCAGCCTCCCAACGCACGGGATTACAGGCTGAGCCACCGAACCTGGCTTCTATTTTTTTATTTTATTGTAGAGACGAGGCCTTGCCAAGTTGCCTGGGCTGGTCTCGAACCCATGGCTCAGGCAATCCACTCACCTTGGCCTCCCAAAGTGCTGGGATTACAGGCTGAGCCACCAAACCTGGCCTCTTTTTTTTTTTTTAATTTAGAAAAGTATTAGCCAAATAGGCCACTTTAATTGATTTACCCAACCCATCCTTCCTAAGAAAGGGAGAGAGGCCATGATGCTTCTGTGTCAAGGCTTCCAGTTTTACTTAGAGGCTGCTAAGTAAAACTCTTTTCACTTAGCTCTCTAAAATCTTGAGAAACCTTGGACACAGAACTGGCAGCCTCGAAGGTTGACACATTGTTAAAGTTCAACAGGAAGAAGAGCAGCGAGAACATAACTAGGTGGGGAGCCCAAAACTCACCTGCTATATTGTAATCGATCCTCCACATTCGCTGTGATACAGGTCGGTCAGGACATGGGATAATGAATGAGACGACAAATACCACAAAAAGGCAGAGAAACAATGAAAGAAAAAATGCCACTGTTCGGCATCGGGAGAGCCGGGAAAGTGGAGGTGTGCTCTTCAAGTTATCTTCATTTTTCAGTCGGTTACCCAGATTTTCCTGTGATTTTCTGTCTTCACTCTTCAAGGGGTGGATTTCAGCTTCTAAGTCCTTGTTGTCCAACATTGTGTGCACATCCCAAGGTTTAACTCCTGGTCACTGTGTCAATAAAGCAGAGGTTATCAAGGTCAGCAGCCCACAGTGGAAAGCTGCAGCAGCTTCTTGGAGGACTAGTTGAACCCCAAATGTGGACTATCAGTCAGGAAATAAAAGCTAAAACAATGTGTGGGTATCAGTCTCAACAGATCCCACTTAAGAAGGCCTCTAATTTTTTTTTTTTTGAGTTGGAGTCTCACTCTGTCACCCAGACTGGAGTGCAGTGGCCGCTGCCGGCCACTGCAGCCTCTACCTGCTAGGCTCTGGCGATCTTTCTGCCTCAGCCTTCCAAGTAGCTGGAACTGCAGGCACGTGCTACCATGCCGGCTAATTTTTATTTTTATTTTATTTTTATATATATTCTTTTGAGTTGGAGTCTCACTATGTCACCCAGACTGGAGTGCAGTGGCCGCTGCCGGCCACTGCAGCCTCTACCTGCTAGGCTCTGGCGATCTTTCTGCCTCAGCCTTCCAAGTAGCTGGAACTGCAGGCACGTGCTACCATGCCGGCTAATTTTTATTTTTATTTTATTTTTATATATATTCTTTTGAGTTGGAGTCTCACTATGTCGCCCAGACTGGAGTGCAGTGGCCACTCCCGGCCACCGCAGCCTCAAACTGCTGGGCTCCAGCAATCCTTCCGCCTCAGCCTTCCAAGTAGCTGGAAGTACAGGCATGCGCTACCACGCCTGGCTAATTTTTGATTTATTGTAGAGATGAGGTCTCGCCAAGTTGTCCAGGTGGGTCTCGAACCTGCAGGCTCAAGCAATCCACTCACCTCAGCCTCCCAAAGCACGGGATTACAGGCTGAGCCACGGAGCCCGAGGTCTCGCCAAGTTGCCCAGGCGGATCAGGAACCCAAGGGCTCAGGTAATCCACTCACCTCGGCCTCCCAAAGCGCTGGGATTACAGGCTGAGCCACCTGAATGTCTCTAATTAACATAGAAAAGCAAATTAGTTGTGTAGAGCCAGCAGGCAGGTGGTATTTTCATCCTTAACTCATTGGTGCTTCTGCCTCTGAACCAGAGACAAGTTGAGTAAGTTTGGAGCAGCCCTGGGGCTGAGGCTGAGGACAACAAACCCACAGGGTTGCACATAATGCAAGCCCTGCCTGCTCAATGTCTGGGCACAGCTGACCACTTCTGTCAGCACAGATGGAAAGTGCGGCCCATGTGGGAATTTGGTGAAACCAACATTCTCATATATGCATGCCCTAGAGGTCAGACTCCCAGTTCAAAGCATCCTATGTAAAGATGGGCTCTGGACTGACAGACTTACCCCTTACTAGCTGTGGGACCTGGGACAAGTGATATGACTAGACCTTGTCTCAGTTTCCTTATCCTGAGAGGGAGACTCCTGACTCAAAAAATAATAAATAAAATAAAGGACTTATTCTTATTTATTTATTTGTTTATTTATTTACTTATTTATTTTTTGAGTTGGAGTCTCACTCTGACGCCCAGGCTGTAGTGCAGTGGCACATTCACAGTCACTGCAGCCTCAACCTGCTGGGCTTAGGCAATCCTTCAACCTCAGCCTTCCAAGTAGCTAGAACTACAGACATGTTCTACCACGACTGGCTTATTTTTTGATTTATTGTAGAGATGAGATCTCACCAAGTTGCCTAAGCTGGTCTTGAACCCTTGGGTTCAGGCAATCCTCTTGCCTCGGCCTTCCAAAATGCTGGGATTACAGGCTAAGCCAAAGGGTGGCCAAAATAAAGGATTTGTAACAGTATCTAACATCATAGTAACCACTCCAACACTATTTATTATTATTATTATTATTTTGAGTCAGTCTCACTCTGACGTCCAGACTGGAGTGCAGTGGCACACTCACAGCCACGGCAGGCTTAACCTGCTGGGCCTGGGCTCGGGTGATCTTCTGCCTCAGCCTCCCAAGTAGCTGGAACCACAGGTATGTACCACCATGCCAAGCTAATTTTTTTTTTTTTTAATTTATTGTAGAGACAAGGTCTCATCAAGTTGCCCAGGCTGGTCTGGAAGCCCTGGGCTCAGGCAATTCTCTCACCTCTGCCTCCCAAAGCACGGGGATTACAGGTGTGAGTCAACATACCTGGTCCAACACAAGCTACTATTATTAATTAATAAATCTGTATAAAGTTATTATCATTATTACTATTGAATTATTATTACTATTATTATTAATTTATTAATTTAATTTTAGAGTTGGAGTCTCACTCTATCACCCAGGCTGGAGTGCAGTGGCACACTCACAGCCACCTCAGCGTCAACCTGCTGGGCTCCGGTGATCCTTCTGCCTCAGTCTTCCAAGTAGCCGGACCTACAGGCCCACACTACCACACTCAGCTACAGTTATTATTAAGATAAACTTGTATAAAGAGAAGTCCCATGGAGAGAAGCGTGGACAGCTGTGTAGAATGACCACTGGAGTTGTGTGGAACCTCTGAGTCCTGATACCCTCCTGCTGGCTGGATGGGGGTAGGGGAACCGGCAGTGTCTGTCTTAGAAACCAAACGGAACATACTTGAAGGTGGCAAAGTCAGAGGGCTCCTGATACCACCAAACCAGCATCCATCCTGAGTTGCTTTTACTATGTTCATACAGCTTCCTCAAAAAGTTAAGCACAGGCCGGGCTCAGTGGCTCAGCCTGTAATTCCAGCACTTTGGGAGGCCAAGGGGAATGGACTGCCTGAGCCTGTGTGTTCGAGACCCACACGGGCAACTTGGCAAGATCTCGTCTCTACAATAAATAAAAAATCAGCCGGGCATGGTAGCGGGTGCCTGTAGTTCTGGCTACTTGGAAGGCTGAGGTGGAAGGATCGCCGGAGCCCAGCAGGTCGAGGATGTGGTGGCCAGGAGCAGCCACTGCACTCCAGTCTGGGTGACAGAGTGAGACTCCAACTCAAAAAAAAAAAAAAAAAATCTGTGTGCAGTCTCCTTAATGCTGAGGCGTAAGTTTTAATATCTTGAAAGTCAGAAAAGATATGCCTATCAAAGGAAATGAGTTAGACTCCAGAAAAATCAAACAATGACTCATGACCAGGGATCTCATTAAGCTCAAGCACCTGACAAGGGGGTGGGGACGGCATGGCAGGGGTTGTATAGAAAAGGTAACTAGGGAAAAGTCCAGCAATGGAACAAACCCAGAGCAGCTGCAAACAGGCCCAAGGTGCTGGGGATCATGCTTAAAGAAAAGGAGAGAGCCGTTCACTTAGCAAACAGAGCACCATGTCCTCAATGAAGGGATGTTTGAAATGTTTAAAACATAAATTCCTGGCAGGGTAAGGTGGCTCACACCTATGATGCCAGCACTTTGGGAGGCCAAGGCGAAAGGACTGCCTGAACCCAGGAGTTCGAGACCAGCCTAGTCAACACTGTGAGATGCCCATCTCTAAAATAAAATAAAATAAAATTAGAATAAAATAAAATAATAAAATAATTAGCTGGGCATATAGTGGCATGCACCTGTAGTCCCAGCTACTCAGGAGACTGAGGTAGAAGGATCGCCTCGGACCAGGAGTTTGAGGCTGAGGTAAGCCATGATTATGTCACTGCACTCCAGCCTGGGAGGCAGAGTGACAAGACACCCTGACTCAAAACAAACAAAAACCCTGAAACCATTCTCTATTTCTACTGCATAATTGACCGTGCTAAATCAGACCAAACTGGACAACCTGTAGCAGGAACAGAGGGAAAGGTGTCATTTTCTCAGTTACCTTTTGATTTGGAGAGTCCAGCTAAAGAAACAAACATTTCCCCCATGCACTGCCCACCTCTTTGACAAGATTTAGATGCAGAAAGGTAAATGCTCATTAGTAACACAATTGGGAATATAGATAATCTGCCTCTTGTCAGCACCTACAATTCAGCCAGTATCCTCAAGGGCAGGGCAGAATGAAACAAGATACATCACACATAAGGAAAGACAAAAACAGAGGCTTCCAAAGGCAGTCCCCCATTGTTAGAAGCAAATGAATGCAGTCACTAGACTTCCCAAAATCAGCACTCATTCTGAGTTGGTCACTGAGCTCTGCCCTGGAGGTTCCCATATATTAGGTGTTTGGGTCCAGTCAATCCAGATGGTGACTGTCCTACCACTTGGGCTGACCTGGGTCAGGGCAAAACAAAAAAAATACAATAAGTTCCCTACATACAAACCTTCAAGTTGCAAACTTTCAAAGACGTGCATGTGTTTGCATGTCCAATCACATGAGTTAGTTCATGTGTCTGGCATATATACAGATTCTGTCTGCCAGCTGCTGTGCTGTACTGTACTACTGTACTGTACTGTAAGATTTAAAATGCTTTAGCCGGGCTTGGTGGCTCAGCCTATAATCCCGCGCTTTGGGAGGCTGAGGTGAGTGGATTGCCTGAGCCCACGGGTTCGAGACCCGCCTGGGCAACTTGGCGAGACCTCATCTCTACAATAAAAATAAAGAAATTAGCCGGGCGTGGTAGCGCGCACCCGTAGTTCCAGCTACTTGGAAGGCTGAGGCGGAAGGATCGCCGGAGCCCAGCAGGTCAAGGATGTGGTGGCCGGGAGCAGCCACTGCACTCCAGTCTGGGCAACAGAGTGAGACTCCAACTCAAAATAAATTAATAAATAAATAAAAGTAAAAATAAAATGAATAAAACCCCCAACTCAATCAAAATAAATTCCAAATAGACAAAAAAATGTAAAATTATTATTACTAGTATTTTTTTTTTTTTTTATAAAGACTGGTCTCAAACTTCTGGCCTCAGGTGATCTTCCCTCAGTCTCCCAAAGTGCTAGGATTACAGGTATGAGCCACCATGCTCAGCCAACATTATTATTATTTTTTTGAGTTGGAGTCTCACTCTGCTGCCCAGGCTGGAGTGCAGTGGCACACTCCCGGCTACCGCAGCCTCAACCTGCTGGGCTCCGGCGATCCTTCCGTCTCAGCCTTCCAATTAGCTAGAACTACAGGAGTGCGTTACCATGCCCAGCTAATTTTTTGATTTTTATTGTAGAGATGAGGTCTTGCCAAGTTGCCCAGGCAGGTCTTGAACCCGCGGGCTCAGGCAATCCACTCACTTCGGCCTCCCAAAGCACAGAATTACAGGCTGAGCCACCAAGCCCAGCCAGGGAAGGTCTTTAAAGTATGACTCCAAAGACAGAAATCATAAAGAAAAAGACTGAAGGCGCTGGGTGTGGTGACTCACACCTGTAATCCCAGCACTTTGGGAGGCTGAGGCAAAGAGGATTGCCTGAGCCCAGGAGTTCAAGATCAGCCTAGACAACACAGTGAGCT
>NW_007251110.1:11807-13997 GCF_000164805.1 Carlito syrichta | reverse complement strand
GAGGTCTCACCAAGTTGCCCAGGAGGGTCTCGAACCCATAGGCTCAGGCAATCCACTCACCTCAGCCTCCCAAAGTCACGAGATTACAGGTTGAGCCACCGAGCCCGGCTGAAAATATTTTTTATTGAGTCGGAGTCTCACTCTGTCACCCAGGCTGGAGTGCAGTGGCACGCTCACAGCTACCACAGGCTCAACCTACTGGGCTCAGGGCATCCTTCCATCTTAGGCTCCCAAGTAGCTAGAACCACAGGTGTGCACCACCACATCCAGCTGAGTTTTTTAACTACTCAAAAACTACAGGCACATGCCTGTAGTTCCAGTTACTTGGAAGGCTGAGGTGGAAGGATGGCTTGAGCCCAGCAAATCGAGGCTGTGGTAGCCGGGAACGTGCCACTGCCCTCCAGCCTGCGTGACAGAGTGAGACTCCAACTCTAAATAAATAAATAAATAAGAATAAAATAAAAAATTTAACACATTAAATACTTAAAAAAAATTTTTTTTTTTTTAGAGGTAGTGGTCTTGCTATGTTACCCAGGCTAGTCTCAAACTTCTGGGCTCAAGCAATCCTCTCACCTCAGCCTTCCAAAATGTTGAGATTGCAGATATGACCACACCTGGCCATTAAAACAATTTTTTTTTTTTTTAGATATGGGGTCTTGTTGCCCAGGCTAGCCTTGAAATCCTGGCCTCAAGAATCCTCCCACTTCAGCCTCCTGGTAGCTGAAACTACAGGCATATGCCACTGAGCTTGGCTAAAATTTTCTTTCTTTATATACATATTCTTTAAACTTTCTTCTATTTTTATGATTTTTTTTTTCTGCTTTTTATTTTTTAGAGACAGGGTCTCTGTTGGAGTGGTATGATTATAGCTCACCATGGCCTTGAGTTCCTGGGCTCAAGCAATCTCAAATAGCTCAGCCTCTCAAATAGGTGGGGCTATAGGCGGGTGCCAACACACCCAGATAATTAAAAAAAAATTTTTTTTTTTTTTGAGTCAGAGTCTCACTCTGTCGCCCAGACTGGAGTACAGCCTTGACCTGCTGGGCTCAGGCAATTCTTCCGCCTCAGCCTTCTGAGTAGCCAGAATTACAGGCACGCGCTACCACACGCGGCTACTTTTTTGATTTATTGTAGAAACAAGGTCCTACCAAGTTGCCCGGGCTGGTCTCGAACCCATGGGCTCTGGCAATCCACTCACCTCGGCCTCCCAAAATGCTGGGATTACAGACTGAGCCATTGAGCTTAGCCAACTTTTTTTTTTTTTTTTTTTTTTAGAGAGAGGTTCTCACTTTGTTGTCCAGGCTGCCAGACTGCAGTGGCGTGATTATAACTCACTGAAGCCTCAAACTCCCAGGCTCAAGTGATCCTCCTTCCTCAACCTCCCAAGTATCTAGGATTACAGGATCACGCCACCATGCCTCTCTTCAGACATTTTTAAACAAAAAATAAGAAAATATTCTGTATCAGAAATGATAAGTATGCCTTTCTGAGATTTTATGTTATCATTATTTCTGCTCTGAAAATTTTAACCATCAAAGTAATGGTTCAAAATAAATTTTAGAAAATTTAGGACAATATTGATTTTGAACCTATAACTGAATCTCAATGCAATATTTCCCCCAAGACTAATATGGATTTATTTATTTATTTATTTTGAGTTGGAGTCTTACTCTGTCACCCAGGCTGGAGGGCAGTGGCATGCTCCCAGCCACTGCAGTCTCGACCTGCTGGGTTCCTGCGATCCTTCTACCTCAGCCTTCCAAGTAGACGGAACTATAGGCACGTGCTACCATACCCGGCTAATTTTTTTATTTATTGTAGAGATGAAGTCTTGCCAAGTTGCCCAGGTGGGTCTTGAACCCACAGGCTCAGGCAATTGTCTCACCTCAACCTCCCAAAGTGCTGGGATTACAGGCTGAGCCACTGAGCCCAACCCTAATGTGGATTTAATCTAAATTTTTTTTTTTTTGAGTTGGAGTCTCACTCTGTCACCCAGACTGGAGTGCAGTGGCCGCTCCTGGCCACCGCAGCCTCGACCTGCCGGGCTCCGGCGATCCTTCCGCCTCAGCCTTCCGAGTAGCTGGAATTACAGGCGTGCGCTACCACGCCTGGCTGATTTTTTTATTTTTATTGTAGAGATGAGGTCTCGCCTGCCCAGGAGGGTCTCGAACCCGCAGGCTCAGGCAATCC
>NW_007251110.1:1983-11525 GCF_000164805.1 Carlito syrichta | reverse complement strand
AAAAATTAGCCGGGTGTGGTAGCGCACGCCTGTAATTCCAGCTATTTGGAAGGCTGAGGCGGAAGGATTGCCAGAGCCCAGCAGGTCGAGGCTGCAGTGGCCGGGAGCGGCCACCGCACTCCCAGTCTGGGTGACAGAGTGAGACTCCAACTCAAAAAATAAAAAAAGTTCTCCTGCCTCCGCCTCCTGAGTAACTTAATCTAGTTTTATTGTTTCTTAAATTTTGGACTTTGTTAATGTTCATTTAAGTGGCAGTAACAAGCACGCCGTCATCAGCTGCATTTTTTTGTTCTTCACACAAGCTGAAGTTGCTTTAACAAGGTTTAATAATATTCAAAAAACAACTTCACAACCGTGAAAATGTAGCATTTTGACCATTTTGACTTTTTAACAACATATGGCATCTTTACTGAGTAGACCAGAAGTTCTATTACTGGCCAAACTGGTCGGGAGATGATAACTGGTGATAAGTCATTGAGTGACAACAAATACTCACAAAGGGTAATGCTAAGTGGGAAAAAAGAAAAAAACAGAAAAGTTTTTTGTTTTTTTTTTTTTTTTAGCTGGAGTCTCACTCTGTCGCCCAGGCTGGAGTGCAGTGGCATGCTCATGGCTACCGTAGCCTCAAGCTGCTGGGCTCGGGTGATCCTTTCACCTCAGCCTTCCAAAGTAGCTGGGACCACAGGCATGTGCCACCACACCCAGTTAATTTTTTGATTTATTGTAGAGATGAGATCTCGCCTAGTTGCCCAGGCTGGTCTAAAACCTGTGGGCTCAGGCAATCCTCTCACCTTGCCTCCCAAAGTGGAAAAGTTTTAAAAACACATTAAACACTGCAAATGCACATTTTTGTCAAGTTCCAGTGTCTGCATATACTGTTAGGCATAAGAATTGATATTTTTATTTATAACTCTATAAATTATTTATGTATGAAGCAAAACAGTAAAGCATACTGAGAAGGGATTATGTTTGCGGAAGACTTCTTTAATGTGTTTCATTTCTTAAATATAAACACATTTTCTATGCACACTTAAGTGATATTTAAAGAAACCAAGCAAAATGATACAATTGCAATGCTGTGCATGTCATCAATGACAAGAGTGACACCACTTCAGTAGTAAAGAGTGAGGACGGTATTGGCACTAAGACAGCAGAATCCTCAGCACACGTTCACAGGATGCTGGACGGGAAAGGCAGCAGTAGACTCTGATGCTGCATTTGGTGGTGAGTGCCCCCTCTGGCTTTGTGGCTTTACACACACTTTCTAGAACCCAGTTTTCTTGATCTATGTAGGGGTACATTGTCTTTCTTTCTTTTGTTTTTTTTTTTTTTTTTTTTTTTTTTAGTCAGAGTCTCACTCTTGCCCAGACTGGAGTGCAATGGCATGCTCACGGCCACTTCAGCCTTGACCTGCTGGGTTTAGGCGATCCTTCTGCCTCAGTCTTTCAAGTAGCTGGAACTATAGGCATGCGCATCCATGACCAGCTAATTTTTTTTTATTTATTGTAGAGATAAGGTCTCACCAATTTGCCCAGGCTGGTCTTCAACCCCTGAACTCAGGCAATCCTCTCGCCTAGGCCTCCCAAAGTGCTGGGATTACAGGCTTGAGCCACCACGACCGGCCTACATTGTCACTTATTGCAGAGCAGCCAAGAGGTCCAGGTAATGCCTCTTGAGCGCATTACTCCAAATGCTAGTGTGTGGCATTTTGGAAGCACCTGTTTCGTTACCTTCCATCTCTACTCCATCTTCATTGTCACCATTAACCTACCCTTCTCCAGACAGTAGGGGCCTGTTCCCTAACTCAACTGCCCTCTGGCTTCTTCTTTTCATGTCAGGAGAACTCCAAGTCTGGCACTGCCCAAGAGTCAAGGTGCTAAAGCTGATGTCCTCTAGAGTAAACCTCACCAAGGAATGTAGAGGTCTGCATTCCAAGGCTCCTCATAAATCTTCTAGTGAACTCTTGAGCTTCTACCCCCATCAGAATATGCTCACCGGGCTTGGTGGCTCAGCCTGTAATCCTGTGCCTTTGGGAGGCTGAGGTGAGTGGATTGCCTGAGCCCGCGGGTTCAAGACCCACCTGGGCGGCGAGACCTCATCTCTACAATAAATCAAAAACTCAGCCGGGCGTGGTAGCGCATGCCTGTAATTCTGGCTACTTGGAAGGCTGAGGCGGAAGGATCGCCGGAGCCCAGCAGGTCGAGGCTGTGGTGGCCGAGAGCAGCCACTGTACTCCAGTCTGGGCGACAGAGTGAGACTGCAACTCAAAAAAAAAAAAAAAAAGAAAAGAAAAAGAAAAAGAAACAGCTTTTCCACCGGCAACCTTGGTTCATGTCTCAAAGCCACTTTAATGTGAGCTATTTTGTTGCAAAGACAGAGGATTTTTGGTGTTTTGTTTGTTTTTGAAAGAATAGTAACAATAGTGGAGGTTTGTGGTAACTTGAAGAAATACTGAAAGAACAGGCAAACCCCAGGCATGCTACAATTCTCTATTACAAAATGATTACTGGCTTCCTGAAAACCACCCACCGTAATAATTTCCTCTCAGCATAACACATTTATAATACCTCAAACACAGCACAAAGCAAATGTCAGAGTTCAATAAGGGTCACTTACACCAAACAACTTGGTGACACTTTTAAGTGCTCAAAGGGATGGGAGCTCTTGCTGCTAAACATCCTCTACACAAACTTTCACACTTGCTTCCAAAAGGGGGTATGTGTGTGTTTAACTTGGATAAAGACTGTCTTCGGATAATCAAAAAGCTGATAAGCATGGGAGTTCACGCTTGTAATCCCAGCACTTTGGGAAGCGGAAGCAAGAGGATTGCCTGAACCCAGGAGTTCCAGACCAGCCTGGGCAACATAGTGAGACTTCTCTACAAAAAAAATAAAAAACTTAAGCCGCGATCAGTGGCTCAGCCTGTAATCCCGCGCTATGGGAGTCTGAGGTGAGTGGACTGCCTGAGCCCGCGGGTTCGAGACCCGCCTGGGCAACTTGGCGAGACCTCATCTCTACAATAAATCAAAAAATTAGCTGGGCGTGGTAGCGTACGCCTGTAGTTCCAGCTACTTGGAAGGCTGAGGCAGAAGGATCGCCGGAGCCCAGCAGGTCGAGGCTGCGGTGGCCAGGAGCGGCCACTGCACTCCAGTCTGGGTGACAGAGTGAGACTCCAACTCAAAAAAGCAAAAAACAAAAACAAACAAATAATAAAATTAAATTAAAAACTTAGCCAGGCATGGTGGTACATACCTTCTCAGCTACTGAGAAGGGAGGATGTTTGTACCCAGGAGGTCGAGGCTGTGCTGAGTTGTGATTATGTCATTGAACTCCAGCCTGGGTGACAGAGTGAGACCCGGACTCAAAAAAAGAAAAAGGAAAAAAAGAGAAATTCCATCATAGGACCTCTAGTACAACTTTCTTTCTGGAAACTATGCTGCCACCAGGAAACAGGTGTGTTCATCAATGTCCTCAACAGCAATGTAGCAAAACCAACCAGTGCACAGTTCAACTAGTTTGCAAGCAAGATAGCACAAGATAGATTCAAAGATCTGCTCATCAATGGCAAGAAGATATTGCTTTTCTCTGCTGTAGTGGTTAAAAATGCCAGAATCAGTAGCAAAAGCTTCTGGAAACCTCCATGGACCCAGGTGAGGGAGACCCGAGTCAGGCATGGTCCTTGCTGTAGTGTAGCATCTATACTCATGACCGTGAAGTTAGGCCATTTGGCTATTTAAAGCAAACAGAAAGCAGGCCGGTGTAGTGTCTCAGTCTGTAATCCTAACACTTTGGGCAGTGGAGGTGGAATGATCACTTGAAACCAGGAGCTGGACGCTTTAGTGAACTATGATTGCACCAGCCTAGGTGACAGCCTTCGCTCCAGCCCAAGTGACAGAGATACTGTCTCTACAAAAATAAACTTTGGGAGGTTGAGGCAGGAGAACTGCTTGAGCTCAGGAGTTCAAGGCTGCAATGAGCTATGATCTCACCACTGTGCTCCAGCCTGGGTGACAGAGCAAGACCTGTCTCTAAAAAAATAAAAATTGGCCGGGCTTGGTGGCTCAGCCTGTAATCCCAGAACTTTGCGAGGCTGAGGCAAGTGGATTGCCTGAGCCCGCGGGTTCAAGACCAGCCCGGGCAACTTGGCGAGATCTCGTCTCTACATTAAAAAAATTAAAAATTAGTCAGGTGTGGTAGCTCGTGCCTGTAGTTGCAGTTACTTAGAAGGCTGAGGCATGAGGATCACCGGAGTCCAGCAGGTTGACACTGGGGTGGCCGTGAGTGTGCCACTCTATTCCAGCCTGGGCAACGGAGTGAGACTCCAACTCAAAAAAAAAAAAAAGAAAGAAAAAAGAAACTAAACTAAATTCTCTAGGAACTCTGGGCTTTTTATTTTGTTTCACAAAGAGAGAGGAAGGAACAATTTACAAGCTATTTTGCCTCTAATACCACAAGGAAATATCTGTAAACCACAAACTTAGAACAAACAGTATCTCTGATTTCAAATGTGTTTATTAGCTAATTAGCAAGCATAAGAAAGACCCATAACCAGTGGGCCTTGAGGGCTTTAAATGACCATTCTGGTTTCAAAGACAAAGGTTTGTTTCTGAGACTTCCAAATAGGGATAAAGTGTGTGTCTGTGGGCTCCGGCAATCCTCTCACCTTGGCCTCCCAAAGTGCTGGAATTATAGGCATGAGCCACCATGCCTGGCCTAATTCCATATTTTTTTTTTTTTGCGTTGGAGTCTCACTCCACTGCCCAGGCTGGAGTATGGTAGCATGCTCATGGCCACCCCAGTGTTGACCTGCTAAGCTGCAGTGATCCTTTCACCTCAGCCTTCCAAGTAGCCGCAACTACAGGTGTACAATACCACGCCCGGTTAATTTTTGATTTATTGTAGAGACAAGATCTCACCAAGTTGTCCGGGCTGGTCTCAAACTCACAGGCTCAGGCAATCCATTCGCCTTGGCCTCCCAAAATGCTGGGATTACAGGCTGAGTCACCGAGCCTGGTACTAAGTCTATATCTTTTTTTTTTTTTTTTTTTGAGTTGGAGTCTCACTCTGTCACCCAGACTGGAGTGCAGTGGCCGCTCCCGGCCACCACAGCCTCGACCTGCTGGGCTCCAGCGATCCTTCTGCCTCCGCCTTCCAAGTAGCTGCAACTACTGGCGTGCGCTATCATGCCCGGCTAATTTTTTTGATTTATTGTAGAGATGAGGTCTCGGCAAGTTGCCCAGGCGGGTCTCGAACCCACGGGCTCAGGCAATCCACTCACCTCAGCCTCCCAAAGGCTAAGTCTATATCTTAAAAGGAAAACATTCCAGGCTCTCAATGATTTGGGGAAAAAAGGGAAAACAGGACCCATGTTTGGGTACACATTCAGGAAATTAAACGAGCACTTTCAAGACACCAAGAAGGAATTAGGAGCTTTTTCATCTAAAAGAAAAGCTGCTAAGATAGAAGAGATGAAGAGAGGATGCTCAAAGAAGACCTATATATTTACCTCATCTGCATCCAATGTTCTTTTTCTGTTACTTCTAGCAAGCTGGTGGCCTTGAGGAAAGAAACTGGAAACTAGCTGGGCTTGGTGGCTCAGCTTATAATCCTGTGCCTTTGGAAGGCTGAGGTGAGTGGACTGTGTAAGCCTGCGGGTTCGAGACCCACCTGGGCAGGCGAGACCTCATCTCTACAATAAATAAAAAAATTAGCCAGGCGTGGTAGCGCGTACCTGTAATTCCGGCTACTCGGAAGTCTGAGGCGGAAGGATCGCCGGAACCCAGAAGGTCGAGGCTGAGGTGGCTGGGAGCAGCCACTGCACTCCAGTCTGGGCAACAGAGTGAGTCTCCAACTCAAAAAAAAAGAAACTGGAAACTGACCCACAGAATTTTCAGGTAGTCACTGACTGGAATTTTCTCCTATCAATTCTGAGCTTCTGAAATGATAACCACAAAATCCATTTCTTGACATAGTGTCATATGAAATAAAATGAACAAGATATAAAGAAAGTGCGGCTGGGCATGGTAGCTCATGCCTATAATCCCAGCACTTTGGAAGGCCAAAGTGAGAGGACTGCCTGAGCTCACAGGTTCAAGACCAACCTAGGAAACTTATTGAGACCTCATCTCTACAATAAATCATAAAATTAGCTGGGCATGGGGGCAAATGCCTGTAGTTCAAGCTACTTGGAAGGCTGAGGTGGAAGGATTGCCTGAGCCCAGCAGGTCGAGGCTGCAGTAGCTGTGAGCATGCCATTGCACTCCAGCTTGGGCGACAGAGTGAGACTCCAACTCAAAAAAAAAAAAAAAAAGTGTGAAGGATCAGAAAGAAAATGCATCAACATGATACATGCTGATTAAAGTAAAAGACCTCTGACTCTAAGGACAATCTGAAGAGAGATAAACACACAGTCCCCGCATAGTATCATCCAAACAGATTATGCTTCTGGTACCACTGGATGAACAGCAAACCAGTCACTCATCTACCGTCCTGTTTAAGGCTGCTGTGACTGTCTGTCCTCTGGTGAGTCCACAGCCTATCCAGGCTAGAGTGGAAACTCTGACTGTAGGGAAGAACAATAGAATACAGCAACAATTTATGGAGCTCATTAACATTCCGAGGGACAGGAATACCACAGAACATGAAAAAAAATAACGGATATATCCCTTTTCTCCAAGAGCTCTCTAAGAGTAGTTTACTGAGCTAGAGAGAACAGAAAATAAAAACAAAAGCCACCAGGCATGGTGGCTCACATCAGTAAACCAGCACAAATGGATTGCCTGAGCCCAGAGGCTCAAGACCAGCCTGGGCAACTTGGTGAGACCTCATCTCTACAATAAATTAAAAAAAAAAAAAAAAAATTAGCCGGGCCCGGTAGTATATGCCTGTGGTTTCAGCTACTTGGAAGGTTGAGGTGGAAAAACTGCCTGAGTCCAGCAGATGGAGGCTGCAGTGGCAGTGAGCGTGTCACTGCCACTCCAGCCTGGGGGACAGAGTGAGACTCCAACTTAAAAAAAAAATTGAGCCGGGCTTGGTGGCTCAGCCTGTAATCCCATACCTTTGGGAGGCTGAGGTGAGTGGATTGCCTGAGCCCGCAGGTTCGAGACCCGCCTGGGCAGCGAGACCTCATCTCTACAATAAATAAAAAAAATCAGCCGGGCGTGGTAGCGCGTGCCTATAATTCCGGCTACTTGGAAGGCTGAGGTGGAAGGATCCCCGGAGTCCAGCAGATAGAGGCTGCGGTGGCCGGGAGTGGCCACTGCACTCCAGTTTGGGTGATAGAGTGAGACTCCAACTCAAAAAAAAAAAAAAAAAAAAAAAAAAATTGGCCAGGTGTAGTGGGTCATGCCTATAATCCCAGCACTTTGGGAGGCCGAGGTGAGAGGACTGCCTGAGCCCCTGGGTTCGAGACCAGCCTGAGCAACTTGGCAAGACCTCATTTGTACATTTTTTTTAAAAATGGCACTATCTGGAACAGAATATTCTGCAATCTTATCATGTACTCATTAGACATTTGTATTCTCTTATCTGTGAATTGCCTGCTGACAGCTTTTGGTCACTTAGCTTATACCATAACTTGACTAGTAAGGGATATTAGTTTTCAGCATTCCACATTTGTTTGTTTTCCTTCTGTCCACAATACTCTCTCGATTTGGTCCCCCAAGTCTCGGCTTAAACATCATCAAGCCTTAGAGAAGTTTGGTGTGATTCCTAACGACCCTGGTTAACCACTTTCCACCCTAGTGAACTCAGTCCTTAAGCCCTCATCATACTTCTCTTACCTGCCAGAAAGTTACTTAACGGCAGGAGGATGCCAGCTGTGTCTCCTGAGACAAACACAACAGTAGGCATTTGATAAAGATCAATCAGTGGATGAAAGAGAAATTTATGGAGCATGTCTCTAAGACAAGAAGATGAACAAGATGACTCACAGTTCTTCTCTTTGTCCAGGGCCTTAAGTTCCCCTCAGACAACATGGTCTAGAATCACTAACTAGTCCTACAGCAAGTGTGCCCAAACGCATGGCCCCAAAGTTAGTTGCTTTATAGACACATGACAAGAAGGTACTGATACTTTGTGGTTGTATCAGTGACAGGAGTGGTCCAGGTAGTTGGGCAGCAACTCAACACCAGTGCTGAGAGACTCACACAGCAGCCAATGCGGCAGCACAGATGTTTCAGTTGAGCAAAGCAGGTGTCAGACAAGGCCAGCTACAGTGTTCACTTGTTTACAGCAAGCAGCTATCCTCTCCTCACCAAGAATAATCTCAAGATAAAGAACAGGCCCACACGCATTTTCCAAATGAGAACAAATCTAAAGGTCACGGCTTCCTGACAAAGGCGAAAGTATCAAGCACATGCAGTTGGCACTCAGACCTCAGCACACACTCCTTTTCCCTACACGACTGAAAAATGTTTAAAGTTCTTGAGGATGGCTCACAGTACCCTCTAAAAATAAGTTGAGATGAACAACTGTCTGCATTTCAGATGAGCAACTATCATACAGAATAAATCTTGTGAGTTCAAGAAACAATATGGAGTAAGCCTTTCTCCTGAATTCTTGTGACTCCCCCACAAATCAGTGTTCCTCATTCTTGTCCTCTCATGGGGGAAGGGGGAGGGGGAAAGCAAGTAAGCAAGAAAGCTCTTAAAAAGATAAAGCATGTGCTATGGCCAATGTGCTCCTGTGTATCTATTTTTTTTTTTAGTAGGAGTCTCACTCTGTCACCCAAGCTGGAGTGCAGTGGCATGATCATGACTCACTGCAGCCTCGACCTCCTGGGCTCAGGCGATCCTCCCGCCTCAGCCTTCTAAGTAGCTGGGACTATAGGTGCGTGCCACCATGCTCAGCTAATTTTTTGATTTTTATGTAGAGACATAGTCTTGCTACGTTGCCCAGGCTGGTCTTGAATTCATGGCTCAAGCAGTTCTCCTGTGCTGGCCTTGCAAAGTACTGGCATTACAGGCATAAGCACCTATGCCCTGCTCCATTATTTTTTTAAAAAATAAAAAAAGTGAGTAGATTGTCTGAGCCCACGGGTTTGAGACCAACCTGGGCAACCTGGCAAGATCTCATCTCTACAATAAATCAAAAATTAGGTGGGTGTGGTAGCGAGCACCTGTAGTTCTGGCTACTTGGAAGGCTGAGGTGGAAGGATCACTAGAGCCCAGCAGGTTGATGCTAGGGTGGCGGTGAATATGCCACTGCACTCCAGCCTGGGCGACGGAGTGAGACTCCAACTCAAAAAAAAAAAAAGATAAAGTAGAACTTCTCACCTAATTTGTGTAGCACTCTCAAATGCTGCAAGAGATATCTTTCTAAAATATTTCCTGATTACGTCATTTACCTCCTTAAAGGTCTGAAATGACTCATCACAACTTAGAACAAAGCTCAAACACCTTGGTTTAGCTTCAGGTCTTTGTACCACTTGGTTGTTGCCTCTCGTGTCACTTCTCCAAACTCTGCATACAACTTTTGCTCTAGTTGTGTTGTCTGGCTGCTGTTCTGCTCACTATTTCTTTTCTTTTTTTTTTTTTTTTTTG
>NW_007251110.1:0-1458 GCF_000164805.1 Carlito syrichta | reverse complement strand
ACCACGCCCAGCTAATTTTTGATTTATTGTAGAGACAAGGTCTTGCCAAGTTGCCTGGGTGGGTCTTGAACCCGCGGGCTATGGCAATCCACTCACCTCGGTCTCCCAAAGTGCTGGGACTATAAGCTGAGCCACTGAGCGTGGCCTGCACTCACTATTTCATCAGCCTTTCTTTATCTAGCAACTTCTTCTGTCTTCCAAGTCCACTCTTGCTTGACTTCCATGGTAATGCTTTCCTGATGCCTCATACTTCTCCAGCTGAGTGTGCCCCTCACACTGCTCTGTTCTGAGTTGCTGGTGAGACCACCCCCAGACTGGGAGGAACTTGAAGACAAATGCTTGTTTTTTACTGCCTGTGCTTCCCAAGGACAAAGTATAATACCTGGTCTAAAATAGACACATATATTCACACGTCTGAATGAATGTGTGAATGCTGTGCATTGCTTACAAACTTTTCTTCAAGAGTAATTTATTAATGCATTCATCAACATTTGCTTTGGAATCTTTACAGTTTGCAAAACTTTTAAAAGCTGGTTAGGGCCAGGCATGGTGGTTCAAGCCTGTAATCCTAGCACTTTGGGAGGCCGAGGTGAGAGGATTGTCTGAGCCCTCAAGTTCAAGACCAGCCGGGGCAACTTGGTGAGACCTTGTCTCTACAATAAATCAAAAGATGAGCCGGGCGTGGTGGTGTACATCGGTGGTCCCAGTCACTTGGAAGGCTTAGGTGGAGGGATCACCTGAGCCCAGCAGGTCAAGGCTGCGGTGGCTGTGAGCATGCCACTGCACTCCAACCTGGGCTACAGAGTGAGACTTCGACTCAAAAAAAAAAAAATGTGAGTGCATCACAAAAGCTCCTCAGCTGAAATCACAAGGTTTAGAACCACAGGTCAATGGAACTGCCTACATGCCAGTCTGTTCAAGGGCAAGCGCTCTCCTTGACAGCTCTCAGCCAACCAACTCATGGAGCGCTGGGGACTCTCACAACACATTGCATTTTCTTCCCTCCCAAACGGTCTCGCTTTTTGTGCCGTAGACAGGCCACACGTGAGTGACTTCTCAGCAAATGAGTGACCACCCGCCAAGCTCTGGGCACCTTCCCAGTCTGAACACATTCGCTTGCCGAAGACGCCCCGGTGAGAGAACATGACCTTTTGACCCTTGTGAGAGCCTCTCTCCGACATCCTGTCCCACCATTTCAAGAAAGGCACTTCGGCGAGAGCACAAGCGGCAATGGCAGCTTACCAGCTGCGGAGCCGGCGTGGGCTAGGGCTTCCTACCGGGAGGCTCCGGGTCTGGGAACGCGCTGGAGCGGCAGCCCAGGCTCGGGATGGGGCGGGGCGAGTCAGCCTCTGGGCGAGACTGCCGCCTCGGCCTTCCAGCCTGCGCCAGTCTTGGGACAGGCGGCGGGGTCCTCAAGGGGGCGGGGCATCCTCCGAGGGTCGGGGGTCCGATAGGGGC
>NW_007251109.1:275263-276436 GCF_000164805.1 Carlito syrichta | reverse complement strand
AAAAATTAGTCGGGTGTGGTGGTACACACCTAATTCCAGCTACTTGAAAGGATGAGGTGGAAGGATCACCTAAGCCCAGCAGGTGGAGGCTGTGGTGGCCAGGAATGTGCCATTGCCCTCCAGGAATGTTCATAGCGACTTTATTCATAATGGCCAAAAATAAGAAACAATTACATATCCATCATCAGGAAATAAGCAAAGTGTGCTACACTCATATGATGGTACACTACTTAGCAAGACAAAAGAACAAATTACTATTGATACATGCAATAACATGGATGAATCTCAAACACATTGCTGTATGTTAAACAAAAGAAGCCAGATACAGAGTTCATACTATATGTTATCGGTTTTTTAGTTGCTGGGTCACTCTCTCAGGCTGGAGTGCAGTGGCATGCTCATGGTCACTGCAGCCTTGACCTGCTGGGCTTAAGCGATCCTTCCACCTCAGCTTTCCAAGTAGCTGGAACTATAGGCACGCGCTACCATATCCAGCTTATTTTTTGTTTTACTGTAGAGACGAGGTCTCTCCAAGTTGTCCAGCCTGGTCTCGCATCCCTGAGCTTAGGCAATCTTCTCGTCTCAGCTTTCCAAAGTGTTAGGATTACAGGCTTGAGCCACCATGCCCGGTTATATTATCATTTTTATGAAGTTCAAGAACATAGGGCCGGACATGGTGGCTCACAATGGTAATCCCAGGACTTTGAGGAGGCTGAGAGGAGGAATCATTTGAGGCCAAGAGTTGGAGATGAGCCTGGGCAATATAGCAGGACCCCATCTCTACAAAAAATTAGCTGAGCATGGTGGTGCATGCCTGTAGTCCCAGCTACTTTGGAGATTGAAGCAGGAGGATTACTGGAGCCCAGGAGTTCAAGGCAGCAGTGAGCTATGATTACACCATTGCATTCCAGCCTGGACTACAGAGCAGGATGCTGTTTGGGATGCTGAGGTGAGTGGATTGCTTGAGCCCGCGGGTTCGAGACCCGCCTGGGCAACTTGGCGAGACCTCATCTCTAAAATAAAAAATCAGCCAGGCATGGTAGCATGTGCCTGTAATTCCAGCTACTCAGAAGGCTGAGGCGTAAGGATTGCCAGAGCCCAGCAGGTCGAGGCTGCGGTGGCCGGGAGCGGCCACTGCACTCTAGTCTGGGCAACAGAGTGAGACTCCAACTC
>NW_007251109.1:267244-274985 GCF_000164805.1 Carlito syrichta | reverse complement strand
TGCGTGCTACCACACCCGGCTAATTTTTGATTTATTGTAGAGATGAGGTCTCGCCAATTTGCCCAGGCGGGTCTCGAACCCGCGGGCTCAGGCAATCCACTCACCTCAGCCTCCCAAATCGCGGAATTACAGGCTGAGCCACCGAACCTGGCTGGTAGCAACTTTTAAACTTTGTTATAATTTTTTTTTGAGTTGGAATCTCACCCTGTTGCCCAGGCTGGAGTGCAGTGGCATACTCATGGCCACCATAGCCTCGAGCTGCTAGGCTAAGTTGATCCTTCCTTCTCAGCCTTCCAAGCAACTGGAACCACAGGTGCACACCACTACACCCGGCTAATTTTTTAAAATGTACTTATTGTAGAGACAAGGTCTTGCCAAGTTGTCCTGGCTGGTCTCCAGCAATCCTCTCGCCTCTGCCTCCCAAAGTGCTGGGATGACAGGCATAAGGCACCACACCTGGCTTGTTATAATCTTATGAGATCACCATTGTATATGTGGGTCATACTTGATGGAAAAGTTGCTAGGTGATGTATGACTGTATTTGCTTTTTTTTTTTTTGAATTGGAGTCTCACTCTGTCGCCCAGACTGGAGTGCAGTGGCATGCTCCCGGCCACCACAGCCTCGCCCTGCTAGGTTCTGGTGATCCTTCCACCTCAGCCTTCCAAGTAGCAGGAACTATAGGCACGCACTACCATGCCCAGCTAATTTTTGATTTATTGTAGAGATGAGGTCTTGCCAAGTTGCCTGGGGAGTCTCGAACCCGTGGACTCAGGCAATCCACTCTCCTTGGCCTCCCAAAGTGCTGGGATTACAGGCTGAGCCACCAAGCCTGGCCATATTTGCATTTTTTAAAAAAAGGTTGTTCGCTAGAGAAACCACTCTATAAGAATTTTAAAAATAATTTAGCAAAGTTGCCAGATATAAAATTCAATATCCATTAAATAAAAGTCTAATGAATGTGTTGGGAGCCGGCCACGGAGGCCCACTGAGCATTAGGGATCAGGAAGGGCCATTGACCCCGAGACTACTAGGATGCATTCAGGAGCTATTGACCCCATTTCCTCCCCCTTTCTACTCAGCACTAACCAGATTAAGCTCTTGTGAACTCAAAACATAAAAACTCTGAGACCGGGACGAACACAAGCTAACTTTAGAAGCTTATTGCTCCCATTCTTCCACAAACTGCAGTTTTGGCTTTCACACAACTTATAATTCAAACTCGTGTCACATCTAAGAGCCTTAGTATTGGACACAGCCTTTGGAGTCTTTTAACAACTGGGAGGAGAAAAGAATGCAGGACCAAAAACATAAGACAAACTTACTGCATGCAGTCTGAGACATCGAGTTGGGAGAAGAGCTCACCATCTGCTACCTGGATATGCTGATGACCAGTGAGAAGCGCCAGAAGCAGCTGAGGGACCAATACTGCTTTAAGTGTGACTGTATCCGATGCCAAACCCAGGACAAGGTGATCTGCAACTCTTTCACCATCTGTACTGTGGAGATGCAGGAAGTGGATGTTGGCCTGTATCCTAGTATGTCTTTGCTCAATCACAGCTGTGACCCTAACTGTTCAATTGTGTTTAATGGACACCACGTTTCAGGTACCTGCTTGCCCCTTCAATGATATGGAAAAGGACTGGTCACTCATCCAGCGAGATACTGGCTTCCTGAAATGGAGAGACTGTGCTTATAACTCTAAGGTGGACTATACTGTACCTGGTGAAAGACTATATATTAGTGACTGGGGTTTTAATGGCTCTACGCTTGCTGCAACTAGAAGGCACTCCAATGAATGGGTACCAGACAAGCCATTCAACCTCATTTATGGAGTCCTTCAACCAGTCAGCCTGTCTAGGCCTGTTGGACAAACTCAGCAGTACCACATTAGGGATGCTTGCCGTTCTCTTACCTGTTTTTAGTATGAAATAAGTACTAAGTTGTTAAAATTGAGTATCATAGCAATGTTTCTAAGGTGTCTTATACTGGGTGTATTTTTAACTAATTGTTTAATGCCTTTTATGAAGGTTTTGTTATTCTTGAGCAGCCATCTTATTTGATGATTCTTGTATAATTGTCATCTCGTTGGTATGATGCATATGGTTTACAGATATTGTATGAGGCTAATGCTCTTTTAGAAAGACAGAAAAGATTTTTGGCTACTTTTAATTTTAGGAGTTACAGCTTTAATAGCTACTTTTGAGCTGTAGCATTGTCTAGGGAAGTTCACACAACTACGTTTGCTGATCGGCTGTCTAAAAACGTTTCTATTGCCATAGCTATTCAGGAAATCATAGACCAGAAGTTGGAAAGTAAGGTTAGTGCTTTGGAGGAAGGAGTTTTAGCAGTAGGGCAAGAACTTATGACCTTAAAAAAGAAATTGGCTCTCCAATGTCACTCTGAGTTTAAATCTGTCCATACTTGGGACAAAGTAACTTGGAATTTGGAACCATTCAGACCTGAGTATAGACCTTACTAAATTACATCAAGAAATTCAGGCATCATTTGCTAATCAAAAATCATTAATGTCTATACTCATCAACGTGGGAATTTGTAGAGTAGTGATTCTTTTGTTGCTGTGTTTACTCCCAATCATCTTCATAGTGCTAAAGAAGAGCAATATGGAGTTTCATGGTTTTGTGCTAAAAAATAAAAAAGGGGGAGATGTTGGGAGCCGGCCACGGAGGCCCACTGAGCGTTAGGGATCAGGAAGGGCCATTGACTCCGTGACCACTAGGATGCATTCAGGCGCTATTGACCCCATTTCCTCCCCTTTCCACTCAGCACTAACCAGATTAAGCTCCTGTGAACTCAAAACATAAAAACTCTGAGACCAGGACGAATACAAGCTAACTTTAGAAGCTCATTGCTCCCATTCTTCCATAAACTGCAGTTTTGGCTTCCACACAACTTATAATTCAAACTCGTGTCACATATAAGAGCCTTAGTATTGGTCACAGGCTTCTGGGTCATGATCTTAGGATTTATTGAAGGTGTAAATTGTAGAACATAGTTTTAGAAGACAGCCATTTTGTTGAAAGAATGCGGCTGGGTTACTTGCAGGTAGCCCACTGTGAACTTTGGACTGGACCTCTTTTGTTTGTAAAGTAAATACTTAAGCTTCTATAGAATTGTTTAATTTGGCATAAATCAATCAGCTTAGGATGAAAAAGGTTTATAGAATATGTCAGTCACAGATTAGGTTATCCTTTGTTATGGGATTTTAAGATTATCATATGAAGAGGGTTTAAAGGCAATCATTGATTAAGTTTTCATGGATTAAGGTTTCTGGTGGGTGGGGGACGCCCCTCCCACATCTGACTTTGTGTATAAAAGACCCGTTGTAATTCCCAATAAGACTCATTCGCTTCTGTACTAGACTGGAGTCCAGTCTCTTTCTTTCTCTCTTCTTCCCCCCAATCGCCGACGCCGTCTCCACCTTTGGGGTACCCTGAACCCGGCTGAAGCTGGTCTCCGGCATGAATGTATGCACATCATCAATAAGGTAGAAAATGCCATTTAAAAATTTATAGCCAGACATGGTGGCTCACAACTGTAATTCCAGCACTCAGAGGCCAAGGCGGGAGGATTGTTTGAGACCAGGACTTTGAGACTAGCCTAGGCAACATAGCGAGACTTTGGATTGACAAAAAAAAAAAAAAAAATCAAGTTAACTGGGCATGGTGGCTTGCACTTGTAGTTCCAGCTACTCAGGAGGCCGGAGTGTAAGGTTCACCTGAGTTTAGGAGGTCGAGGCTGCAGTGAGCCATGATGGTGCCATTACACTACAGCCTGGGTGACAGAGAACCCAACTCAACAAGAAGAAAAAAAAAAGAAAAATTAAAAAAAAAACATGAATAGGCATTTTACAGAAGAGAAAGCACAGATGACCCATGAAATATATGAAAATACACTCAGTCTCTCTAATAAAAGGGGAAATGCAAATAAAATATTAGCATTTATGCCCATTAGTTTGGAAAAAAATTAGAAGATTGATAAAATGCTGGTGAAATATAACTATTAAACAGTGGGACTAGAGATGAGTACACTTACTTTAGAGAGGGATTTTGCATTCTTTGGTAAAAATGGACATTCACATACCCTGTGACCTAGAATGCTATTTCTGGAGACATGGACAGAGTATTCTCAGAGCACTGTTTATAAGTACTAAAAAAAAAAAAGAGAGATACCAGGCGCAGTGACTCATGCCTGTAATCCCAGCACGTTGGGAGGTGGAGGTGAGAGGATTGCCTGAGTCCACGGGTTTGAGACCAGTCTGGGCAACTTGGTGAGACCTTGTTTCTACAGTAGATAAAATTTTTTAAAATTTGCTGGGCGTGGTGGTGTGTGCCTGTGATTCCAGTTACTTGGAAGGCTGAGGCAGAAGGATCTCCGGAGCCCAGTAGGTCAAGGCTGTGGTGGCCGTGAGTGTGCCACTGTGCTCTAGGCTGGGCACGGAGTGAGACTCCAACTCAAAAAAAACAAAAAGGCAATATCCAAGTGTTCATTACAGTAGAGTAATTCAGTGAATTGGGGTTCAACCTCACAATAGAATACTATATTGTAATGAGAAAGAAAATGGTACCATCGTGTATCAATATGGATATAACTGATCCTATTTTCCAAAGATGGCCAGCACAACACATCCTTTCATCTTTTGAGATGCCAGTGACATGAATATTAGATTTTTTGTTACAGTCCCACAGGTCCCTGAGGCCCTGTTCTTTCTTTCTTTTTTCTCAGTCTATTTTCTCTCTGGCTCAGTTTCAGTCTATTTTCTCTGTTGCTCCAGTGGGGTAATTTCTATTCTGTTTTAGCTCACAGACTCTTTCTTCTGGTCTCCTCCATTCTGCTGTTGAACACACCCACAGAGTTTTAACATTTCAGTTATTGTGTTTTTAGTCCTAAAATTTCCATGTGGTAGTGCATATGTTGATTAGCTTGATTTAGCCATTCTGCCATGTCTATATACATCAAAACATCATGTTGTACACCAGAAATATATGATTTCTATTTGTCAATAAAATAAAATCCCCACTTGGTTCTTCTTTATATCTACTATTTCTTTGTTGAGACTTTATATTTTTTAAATTTGTTTCAAGTGTGTTAACAATTGCTCATGGCCTGGCGCGGTAACTCATGCCTATAATCCCAGCACTTTGGGAGGTCGAGGTGAGAGGATTGCCTGAGGTAGCGAGTTCGAGACCAGCCTGGGCAACTTGATGAGACCTCGCCTCTACAATAAGTCAAGAAAAATTAGCCAGGTGTGGTGGCACACGCCTGTAGTTCCAACTACTTGGGAGGTTGAGGTGGAAGGATCAACTGAGCCCAGCAGGTGGAGGTGGGGGTGGCCGTGAGTGTGCCACTGCACTCCAGGTTGAGTGAGTGAGACCCCCAACTCAAAACAAAGCAAAACAAAACAAAATAAAACAATTGCTCACTGAAGCATCTTAGGATGGCTGTGTTAACAACTTCATCATCTAATTCTAGCATCTCTGTGATCATGATGTTGTCTTTGTTCATTCAGTGCGAGGTCTTCCTGGTTCTCGAGATGATGAGTGATTTTCTATGGAAATCCAGGCATTTGGGTATTATGAGACTCCGAATCTTCTCAAATACTTCTGTTTTAGCTCTGTGTAGTCCTCTACGAGACTGCTCCAGAGAGGAGGGACGTACTACCTCGTTACTGTGAAGTGGGGGTGGAAGTTCTGTTTTTTAGTGGGAAGGGGGCTCTACTCCTTATTTGGGGAGGGCGTAGGAGCTCGGGCTCCCCACTAGACCTCCACTGGCTGTGAGAGGTAGGAGCATCTCCTTACTGCTCCCCACCTGGCCCCCACTTATACCATATTATTCAGGATAGTAGTAACCTCTAGAGTAGAGAGAGGGGATATGACTTGGGAGGAGACACAGGATGCTATGAAGGAACCGAATGTTTCATTTTTGAGTTGGATAAAAAACACTGGGTAAAATTTAGTAGGTATACAGGTGTTAACTTTATTGCTCTTCTACTTATTATTGTAATATTTTATTTATTTATTTACTTTAGAGATGGAGCCTTGCTCTGTTGACTAGTTGGAGTGCAGTGGCATTATCATAGCTCGTTGCAGTCTTGAACTCCTAGCCTCAAGCAATCCTCCCGCCTTAGACTCCCAAGTAGTTAGGATTATAGGCACATGGCACTGTGCATGGCTATTGTTACTATTTTTTTTTGAGTTGCAGTCTCACTCTGTCGCCCAGATTGGACTGCAGTGGCCGCTCCCGGCCACCGCAGCCTCGAACTGCTGGGCTCCGGCAATCCTTCCGCCTCAGCTTTCCAAGTAGCTGGAACTACAGGTGCGTGCTACCACGCCCGGCTAATTTTTCTGATTTATTGTAGAGATGAGGTCTCGCCAAGTTGCCCAGGCAGGTCTCGAACCCACGGGCTCAGGCAATCCACTTACCTCAGCCTCTCAAAAGCGCGGGATTATAGGCTGAGCCACCGAGCCAGGCCTACTGTTACTATTTAAACTCTATATGACTGGGCGTGGGGCTCACGCCTGTAATCGCAGTACTTTGGGAGGCAGAAGTGAGAGGATTGCCTGAGTCCAGGGATTTGAGACCAGTCTGGGCAACTTGGCGAGACTTCATCTCTATAGTAAAAGAAAAAAAGTTAACCTGGTGTGGTGTGTATGCCTGTAGTTCCAGCTACTTAGAGGACTGAAGTGGAAGGATCACCTGAGCCCAGCAGGTAGAGGCTGCGGTGGCCGTGAGCATACCACTGCACTCCAGCCTGGGTGACAGTGAGACTCCGACTCAAAATAAGTAAGTAAATAAAGAAATAAACGGTGTATATGTGCTAAGTATACAAAGGTATACTCTTTTTTAGATGTGATATTACAGAATTTTTTAAAAATAGAAAAATCCAACCACAACAAAGTATAAACATGGTCTCTATGTTTAGAATATTCATAACATAGTGAATACTCAGATATAACAATAACTACCATCTGTAGTATTTTTTATTTTTATTTTTTCCACAAATATTCACAATAGCTTTATTAGTAACAGACAAAATGGAAACAGTCCAAACATTCTTCAACAGGTGAATGATTAAGCAAACTGTGCTATCCACCTATCTACCTACCATGGAATACTACTTAGCTATAAACAGGAACTATTGAGACCAGGCACGGTGGCTCACACCTATAATCCCAGCACTTTGGGAGGCCAAGGTAAGAGAATTGCCTGAGCCCATGGGTTCAAGACCAGCCTGGGCAACTTGGCGAGACCTCATTGCTACAATAAAAATAAAAAAATTAGCTAGGTCTGGTGGTGCATGCCTGTAGTTCCAGTTACTTGGAAGGTTGAGACTGAAGGATCAACTTAGTCCAGCAAGTCGAGGCTGCAGTGGTTGTGAGCATGCTACTGCACTCCAGCCTGGGTGACAGAGTGAGACTCCAACTCAAAAAAATAAACAAATAAATAATAAAAAGAACTATTGATACATGTGACAACTTGATGAATCTCAAGGGAATTATCCTGAATGAAAAAGCCAAGTTTACATAATTCTGCAGTTGATGGACACTGCCAGGGGAGGGAGGGGACGAGAGACGGGGCACGTAACATCACACAGAGTACCTGGTCCTAAACCAGGGGAAGTGAGGGCCAGTGGGAGGTCCAAACTTCACCTGCACGAAGTCTGCTTGTGTTGCTAATCCTGACTTGCACACCACATACCTATAATTTTTTTTTTTTTTTTTT
>NW_007251109.1:252669-267224 GCF_000164805.1 Carlito syrichta | reverse complement strand
GGCGATCCTTCCGCCTCAGCCTTCCGAGTAGCCAGAATTACAGGCATGTGCTACCACGCCCGGCTGATTTTTTTGATTTATTGTAGAGATGAGGTCTCGCTGCCCAGGCGGGTTTCGAACCCGCAGGCTCAGGCAATCCACTCACCTCAGCCTCCCAAAGGCGCGGGATTACAGGCTGAGCCATCGAGCCCGGCTACCTATAATTTTTTTTTTAATTTACATACAGTATGATTCCATCTACATTATATTCTTTTTTTTTTTGAGTCGGAGTCTCACTCTGTCACCTAGGCTAGAGTGTACTGGCACGCTCACGGCACCGCAGCCTCCACCTGCTGGGCTCAGGTGATGCTTCTGCCTCAGCCTTCCAAGTCACTGGAACAGTGGAACAACTACCACACCCATTTAATTTTTTTATTTTATTGTAGAGATGAGGTCTCACCAAGCTACCCAGGCTGGTCTTGAATCCTGTACTCAGGCAATCCTCTCACCTCTACCTCTCAAAGTACTGGGATTATAGGTGTGAATCACCATGTCCAGCCATAATATTATTTTTTAAGAAAAATTTTTTTTCTCTTCTCTTTATTTCAATAGCTTTAGGGGGTGCAAATAGCTTTTGGTTAAAAGGTAGCATTGTATAGTGGTGAGGAAGTGTGGGCTTTAAGTGTACCTACCACCTCCACCTGTGTACTTTGTGCCTGACAGGTGATTCTTCATCCCTCCCTCCTTCCCTCCTCCCTTCATCCGTGGTATTAAGTGTCAGGCATCGTACTAAGCTGTACGTGCCATCTACGTGCCAGGTATCGTACCAAGCCCTTCACGTGCATCATCTTACCTATTCTTCACAAGACTCCTAGGGGGTAGATAAGGAAGCTCAGTTTCAAAGAGGTTAAGTCGCTAACCCAGAATCACAGAGTAGTATGGGGTAGAAATGGGCTAGGAGCCCGGATCTGTCTACAGAGACCAGTCTCCAACCCCACCCCGAGTGAGGTTGAAATCAAGTAATATCATGCATTGTAATCATCGAGTACCATGCACCAACCACAGCTGTGAAGCCTGACAGAAAACACTAGATGCCCACAGGCCTGGCAATGTCTCTTGGGAGAACCTCGTGGGCCAGGAGAATGCAATAGTGGCTTTACCCAAATGAACCCCAGTCATGAGCTGGAGTTGGTCAGTATCCATCAGGTGAGGAGGGCTTGGGATTAGCCAGTCGGGCAGGAGTTGCAGCTGAGGCCTGTCCAACCATATGGCAGGACCTGGAAGTCAGGCAGAGATGGGTATCATGAAAGATGTCTTACTTCCTGATTTGGAGTGGGGAATCCCCCAGTGGGCAGGAGCAGCGGGAGCTGGAGGGAGAGAACAATGCCTGAAAGAAAGGAACATCAGAGCTGGCAATCAAGGCAGGGATAGAACCCAGGGACACGGAGAGAGTGGCTGCCCTCTCCTACTGCTGTCACTGTGGCCTAAAAGAGGAAGGTCACAGAAGTCGAGTGGTGGTGTGCCAGGATATATCAGCTGTAAACTGTGGCCCTTTCGGAAGCTGAAGACCCTGCCCTACATAGACTGCCCAACTACTGGGTGGCAAAGACCTGCCTGTCCACTAAGACAGGGAAGAGACAGAATCACTGGTCAGAAGCCCATGTGGTCACTGCCCGTGGAAATGGTGGCCAAGATCAACACGATGGGATTTTCCAAGGAGGACATTTTTTTTTTTAATAAATTTTATTATTTATTAATTGTTTTTTGAGTTGGAGTTTCACTCTTTCGCCCAGGCTGCAGTGCAGTGGCATGCTCCCGGCCACCACACCCTCGACCTCCTGGGCTCAGGTGATCCTTCTGCCTCAGTCTTCCAAGTAACTGGAACTACAGGTGCACATTGCCACGCCCTGCTAATATTTTATTTATTGTAGAGATGATGTCTTGCCCAGTTGCCCAGGCTGGTCTCAAACTCCTGAGTTCAGGCAATCTTCTTGCCTTGGCCTCCCAAAGCGCTGGGATTACAGGCTTGAGTCACCACACCCGGCCCAAGGAGGACTTTCAACTCCCACTGGAAGGCCACCGACCTGAGGGAAGAATATTTATGGGATCGCAGCTCACTGTCAGGCTTGGAGTGTCTGTGAACCCAGATTGTGTGCTCAGGCTGTGTCCCTAGCCTGCCCAGGATGGAGGTGGTGGGGCCAGGCATACCTGGGTGCCTGCTGGATATTGAACATGGTAGGGCAGGAGCAAACCAGAGAGAGTGACCAGGATGGCAGGAGGCCCACGCCGTCCTGCCCAGAGCTGTGAACAGGCAGCCTGCCCAGCCCCAGACATCTTGCAGATGACAAGGGCAGCCGGTTCAGCCTGGTGCCACCTGTAACCTGTTCTGGCTGTACAAGTTGGGTCAAATAGACTGTTCTCTTGGAATTTGATTATTAGGAAATATTCCTCTTTTTCTCACATAAACTTCCTGACTTAGAGTCTACATTTCTAATATTAACATGTCCATATTGACTTTCTTTGCATTAGTGTTACATGATCTCTGCCTTCAAACCTTTTACTATCACGCTTGTCCTTAAATTTAAAGTGTGCTTTTTTGCAAATAGCAGAATTGGATTTTGTTTTTTATCAGGTTTGATATTTGTCTTTTAATTGACATATTGATACCATGTACATTAATTGTAATTACTGATATAGGTGGGTTTATCTTATTGCTTGTTTCTCACTCTGAGTCAGAGTCTCACTCTGTCACCCAGGCTGGAGTACAGTGACATGCTCATGGCCATCCCAGTGTCAACCCGCTGGGCTCAGGTGATCCTTCTGCCTCAGTCTTCCAAGTAACTGGAACCACAGGTGCATGCCACCATGGCTGGCTAATTTTTTTATTTATTGTAGAGATGAGTTCTCACCAAGTTGTCCAGGCTGGTCTCAAACCCCTGGGTTCAGGCAATCCCCTCACCTCAGCCTCCCAAAATGCTAGGATTACAGGCTTGACCCACCGCACCCGGTCACTGCTTGTTTCTTATTTATTTATTTTTTGTTTATTTTTTCCTCCTTTTTCACTTTCCTTTGGATTAATCAAGTATTTTTTATTTTATTCTATTTTATTTCTCTATTTATTTATTTAAATAAAGACAGGGTCTCACTATATTGCCCAGGCTGGTCTCAAACTCCTATCCTCAAGAGATCCGCTTGCCTCGAACTCCCAAAGTGCTAGAATCACAGGAGTGAGCCACTGTGCCCGGTCAATCAAATGTTGTTTTTTTTTAATTATTTAATTTTGCATTATTGTTAACTTTTTTGTTTTTTAATTGGAGTCTCACTGTTGACCATGCTGGAGTGCAGCACATAGTCACCACAGCCTTGGCCTGCTGGGCTCAGGAGGCGATCCTTCTGCCTCAGCCTTTCAAGTAGTTGGAACTGCAGGTGCATGTCACATACCTGGCTAAGTTTTTGATTTATTGTAGAGACAAGGCTGATCTCGAACCCCTGGACTCAGGTAATCCTCCTGCCACCACCTCTCAAAGTGCTGGGATTACAGGCATGAGCCACCATGCCAAGAATTACTATTAACTTTTTAATTGCATCTTCTTGATTTATTTTAATCTACTTTAATTTAGTACTTTTACAATTCATACTTAGCCAAGTGTGATGACCCATGCCTGTAATACCAGCACTTAGGGAGGCAGAAGTGAGAGGATTGCCTGAGCCCAGGGGTTCGAGACTAACATGGGCAACTTGGCAAAGCCTCACCTCTACACTAAATTAAAAAATTAGCCAGGGTGGTGGCATGTGCCTGTAATTCTAGCTACTTGGAAGGCTGAGGTGAAAGGATTGCCTGAGCCCAGCAGGTCGAGGCTGTGGTGGCTGTAAGCGTGCCACTGCACTCCAGCCTGAGCGAGAGTGAGACTCAACTCAAAACAAACAAACAAAAATTCATACTTAATGCAATAACCTTATAACAGTTAACTCTATATAGTTCCCTCCCTCTTTAGTGTTATTGTTGTCATATATTTACTTTTATGTGAAAAATCTTATGAGATGTTTCTGTTGTTTTATTTTGTTGGTTTTTTTTTTTTTTTTTTTTTTTTTTTTGGAGTCGGAGTCTCACTCTGTTGCCCAGACTGGAGTGCAGTGGCCACTTCCGGCCACCACAGCCTGGACCTGCTGGGCTCCGGCAATCCTTTCGCCTCAGGCTTCCAAGTTGCTGGAACTACAGGCATGCGCTACCAGCCCGGTTAATTTTTGATTTATTGTAGAGATGAGGTCTCGCCAAGTTGCCCAGGTGGGTCTCAAACCCGCGGGCTCAGGCAATCCACTCACCTCAGCCTCCCAAAGTGCTGGGATTACAGGCTGAACCACCAAGCCCAGCTTCTGTTGTTTTAAATAGCCTATATCCATGTATAATTCGATGCATTTTTACTCTTTGCCTATGCTCTTCATTCCTTCCTACAGTGTCATTAGGAAACATTTTCCTTCCGCCAAAAGAATTCCCTCAAGTAGCTGCAAAGTAGAAAATTGCAGAAGCAACCATATCAGAGAAAGAGACAGAGAGCAATTCAACAAAACAACTGCCAGACTGGTGACTTAGGCCTATAAGCCCACCACTTTGGGGGGCCAAGGTGAGAGGATTGCCTGAGCCCAGGTGTTCCAGCCCAGCTTGGGCAACTTGACGAGACCTCATCTCTACCATAAATCAAAAATTAGCCAGCCTTGGTGGCGTGTGCCTGTAGTTCCAGCTACTTGGAAGGCTGAGGCTGTGGTCACCATGATCAGCGTGCCACTGCACTCCAACCTGGGCAACAGAGTAAGACTCCGACTCCAAATTTAAAAAAATAAAAAAATTTTAAAAACTGATGGTGGACTATGAAAGCCAGAAGACAATGAAAAGATATCTTCAAAGTGCTACCAATCCACAATTCTATGACCACTTCAAAAAAATGAAGGTAGAAGAAACGTATTTTCAGACAGACAAAAGCTGAAAGAATTTGGTTCATTTCTAGTGTATATCTGCACTACAATGGACAGGGAGGACTGCATAAGCATAGGAGTTCACAACTAACCTGGGCAATATAGTGAGAACCCGTCTTAAAAAAAAGGCCAGGCTCAGTGGCTCAGCCTGTAATTCCAGCACTTTGGGAGGCCGAGGTGAGTGGATTGGATGAGCCCACAGGTTCAAGACTAGCCCCGGCAACTTGGCACGACCTTGTCTCTACGATAAAATTATATATATATATATATACATATATATATATATTAGCTGGGCGTGGTAGCGTGTGCCTGTCGTTCCGGCTCCTTGGAAGGCTGAGGCAGAAGGATCGCCGGAGCTGAGCAGGTTGACTCTGGGTTGGCCGTGAGTGTGCCACTGCACCCCAGCCTGGGGGACAGAGTGAGACGCCAACTCAAATAATTTTTTTTTTAAACTTTGTCTTTGTCCAGGTGCAGTGGCTCACATCTATAATCCCAGCACTTTGGGAGGGTGAGGTGAGAGGATTGCCTGAGCCCACAGGTTCGAGACCAGCCTGGGCAACTTGGCGAGACCTCATCTCTACAATAAATCAAAAAATTAGCTGTAGTTCCACATGCCTGTAGTTCCAGCTACTTGGAAGTTGAGGTGGAAGGAATGCCTGAGCCCAGCAGGAGGCTGCAGTGGCTGGGAGCATACCACTGCCCTCCAGCTTGGGCGACAGAGTGAGACTCCAACTTAAAAATAAATAAATAAATAAAATTTTCAAAATAAAAATTTTGTCTTTGATTTCCAGCAAATTTAACTATGATGTATCTAAGTGTAGTTTTCTTTATTCTTGTTCTTTTAGGAGCTCATTGACATTCTTTGGGGGGGGTTGGAGTCTCACTCTGTCACCCAGGCTAGAGTGGAGTGGCATGCTCAGCCTTTACCTGCTGTGCTCAGGTAATTCTTCTGCCTTGGTCTTCCAAGTAACTGGAATTACAGGCATGCACCACCACACCTGGCTAATTTTTTTTTTTATTGTAGAGATGAGGTCTCATCAAGTTGCCCAGGCTGGTTTTGAACCCATGGGCTCAGGCAATCCTCTTACCTCGGTCTCCCAAAGTGCTGGGATTATAGGCGTGAGTCACCACACCTGGCCTGACATTCTTGAATATGTGGCTTGATGTCTTTCATCATAGTGGAAAATTCTCAGCCATAATATTTTCAAATGTTGCTTCTGTCCTGTTCTCTCTCTTCTCTCCTTATGCAATCCCAAACACATCTATGAGACCTTTTGAGCACTTCCCACACAACTCTTCTGCTCAATTCTGTTTTCTCCTCTACTATTCTTATTTGCTCTGTGCTTCAATTTGAATAATTTCTATTGACTGGTTTTTAAATTCACGAATCCTGCCTTCCGCTGTTTACAGTCTCCTGTTAAACTCATCCAGTGAGTTTTAAATTTCAATTATTATATACTGCGATCTAAAATGATTTTTTCATTTTTCTAGATTGAAATTTTTTGTTTAAATACTCAATTTTGGCCGGGTGCGATGGCTCATGTCTGTAATCCCAGCACTTTGGGAGGTGGAGGCGAGAGGATTTCCTGAGCCCAGGAGTTCAAGACCAGCCCGGCAACTTAGCAAGGCCTCATATCTAAAATAAATCAAAAACTAGCCAGGCATGGTGGCATGTGCCTATAGTCCCAGCAACTTGGAAGGCTGAGGCAGAAGGATCGTCTGAGCCCAGCAGGTCAAGGCTATGGTAGCCGTGAGCATGTCACCGCATTCCAGCCTGGGTGACAGTGAGACTCTGACTCAAATAAATAATAGACACTCAATCTTTTCACCTGTCTTATTTGTCTTTTGCTCTATTCTCTTTAACATATTAACACATTAATCTTACTTTTTTTTTTTTTAGAGATAGGGTCTTGCTGTATGCCCAGTCTGGTCTTGAACTCCTGGGCTCAAGCAATCCTCCCTTCTCAGCTTCCCAAGTAACTGGGATTATAGGCATGGACCACTGCGCCCAACCATATCTAGCAATTCTTGATTATAGTTGCTGTGTTTTTAAATCTCTAAGTCAAATTATCTTCCTCTAAAGCATATTAGGTTTTGTTCTGGTAAGTATTTATATGACCAGCGAGTCTCCTATGTCTGTAGAGTTTTGGTTTTAGGCTTTTTTCTTGGGGTGTATTCAGTCTTCTGGAATCCTAACTGAAGTCCTGGGGTTTTCACAAAGATCTCTCCCTGTTGCCTTGGACTGTGTTCCAAAATCCTCTAGCACAGTTTGGCCTGATGTCTGTGCCCAGCTCTCCAGCTCCTCAGTAGCTGTTCTCTGCTGGATCTTTCAGAGTCTTGCCCTGAACCTATATAGCTTAGGAGTCAGCCAAGGGAGCAAGTAGAATTTTGACACAGATTTTTTTTTGTATCCTCTACTCCAACATCAATCGCAGATATGTATTTTCATGGCTCAACGGAACTATCACTTCCTGCTCGATCCATCTCCCTGCTCAGTTTCACTTCCTGCTTGATCCACCTTCCTGCACCTCAGTTTGGAAAATGTACTCACAGAGAAGACAGGATGAATATGGGGGCTCCCCTTATGTGCACTCCTGCAAGGGTCACATTCCTGCATCGGCTGCCATTCAGGGCCTGCAAGTCATTGCTGGATGTATTTTGCCCAGCCCTGGTAGTTGTCCACTGTGGAGGGTAAGTCTAAAATCGATCACTCTGCCATGGCTGTGATCCATTTTCTCCCTTAGGGGTTTGAGAGGTTGAAGCTCAGTTGAAAGAGTGTGTACCAGCGAGGCCATGAAGCTGTCGGGACTCTGAGGTCATGCCCAGCAAGCTAAACGGTGAGGACATGGAAACAATGAGTTTGTGGAAGCTGAGAGGAAGAGAAGAGCAGAACAGATGTGGGGTGGTAGTGATGGACAGGAACAGATGCTGAAGCGCTCGGCAAGTGCCACAGGGCCATCCACCGTGCCTGTTGTTCTGACCTCACAGTGCCCTACACTCAGAGTCCACACCTGGACATATCCTGCTCTTGGGATCCTGTGAGGCTCTGTCTCCCTTATTGACCACAATCCCCCAGACTCGGCAGAGCCTGAGGGAGCTGCTGATCTGGCGCCCAAGAGGACTCAACCCTCTACCACCCCGATGGGCAAAGAAACCGAGGCACAGAGAGATCAGGTTCCCTTCTGAAGGCCACACAGGAAGACGTTGTAGAGCCAGGATGCGTTCCTAGGCAACATAAACTCCTGAGCCTGGGCTCTTAACCATTAGGCTTCCTACTGCCTATAACTAGGATAGTGTAGTCTCTTCTCATGGAAGAATAACTCCTGGGCTCAAGCCCCCAGGGGCTTGCTCTGAACTCGTGACCTGTGCTTCCTGCATGCTTGAAAGGCACGAGCTGGCTGGGTGCAGTGGCTCATGCCCATAATCCCAGCACCTTGGAAAGCAGAGGCAAGACGACTGCCCAAGCCCAGGGGTTCAAGACCAGCCTGAGCAACTTGGCGAGACCTCGTCTCCACAATAAATCAAAAAAATTTATCCAGGCATGGTGGTGTATCCCTGTAGTTCCAGCTACTTGGAAGGCTGAGTGGAAGGATCACCTGAGCCCAGCAGGTTGAGGCTGTGGTGGCTGTGAGCATGCCACTGCACTCTAGTCTGCGACAGAGTGAAATTCCGCCTCAAAAAAAAAAAAGAAAGTCACGAGGTGCTTTGGGCCCTAGCAGGCAGCAGAAGGTCTGCTTTGGTCCCCTGCTCTGTTGATGATTTGCTGAGCAGCCCCAGGAAAGTCACTGTCCTTCTCAGAGCCTCAGTTTCCCCAATACTTGGGAGGCTATTGTGAGCTGCTGATAAATCCATGTGGGTGGCTTCCGGCGCCATTGCAACTACAGTCTCCTTAACATTATGGCTGTGCTCTGTTGGCAGGTCCTTGACTGGCACCAACTGATCCCCCTCACCTGGGCCTGTGTGGCCAGGCACACTTCTCTTGGAGAACAGAAAAGGATGGCTGCTTCCTTGTTGCGTAAACTGACTACAACTTCCAATAGAGGGAGATTTGAGGAGTTATCTTATGTTGGATCCAATAAATATGTGCAGGAACCAGAGTGTAGGATGAATCTTGTTCAATGTCTCCATGAGAAGCAGAGATCCACTCTTATGGATCAAGAGGCCTTGGAGCTAGAAAATATCATCAGTTCCCTCCTGGATATGGGTTTCAGTGATGCTCATATTAATGAATTGCTCGGTGTACAACCAGGTGCTAACCTTCAACAGATGCTGGACATCATTTCAGAATTTATACTCTTGGGTCTGCATCCAGAGCCTGTGTATGTGGCCTTGAAGAAAAGTCCCCAGTTATTGAAAATGTCTGTAATGCAAATGAAGAAGCGCTCCAGTTATCTGCAAAAGCTTGGGCTTGAAGAAGGGAAACTAAAGAGGATGCTTCAGTGCTGCCCCGAAATTTTTACTATGCATCAACAGAACATTGAGGACATTGTCAGGGTCCTCAAGGAGAAGTGCCTTTTCACAGTACAGCAAGTCACGGAGATTTTGCACAGATGCCCCTCTGTTCTTCAGGAGAATCCAGGTGAATTGGAATACAGATTCCAGTATGCATATTTTAGGATGGGAATTAAGCATCCAGACATGGTAAGGAGTGAGTTCTTGAAATATTCATTAACCAAGATTAATCAGAGACACATTTACCTGGAGTGCCTAGGATGGTACCAAACCTCGGATAAGAAGGGGCAGACACAGATCCCTGATCCATTACTCAAGGATATCCTCAGAATTTCAGAAGCTGAGTTCTTGGCCAGGACAGCCTGTTCTTCTGTTGAGGAGTGTGAGGTTTTTAAGAAGATCCTGGCTCGGGAAGAGGAAGAAGAGTCTGAGAGTAGCATGTCTGATGATGAAAGGACAAATCTGGATGAGGATCAGGAGGAGGTTGAGGAGGAAGAGCAGCTGTGATGGAAGGACTGGCATGAAAGGGCCCAGAGATATCAAGGAACATTTTCATTCTCTTAAAACTTTTGCGACCTTAACTTAAATTTTCTCAAGTTATTTTTTATTCTTTTTTTTTTTTTTTTTTTGAGTTGGAGTCTCACTCTGTCGCCTAGGCTGGAGTGCAGTGGCAGGCTCATGGCCACCCCAGTGTTGACCTGCTGGACTCAGGTTATCCTTGGAACTACAGACGTGCGCTACCACACCCAGCTACTTTTTTTATTTGTTGTAGAGATGAGGTCTCACCAAGTTGCCCGGGCAGTCCTCGAACCCATGGGCTCAGGCAATCCCCTCACCTCGGCCTCCCAAAGTGCTGGGATTACAGACTTGAGCCTGGCCTATTTTTTTTTTAAATTCTAAAACTGGTCTTTTGATTAAAAAAATTATTATTATAAATCATCTGAGAAGCAGGCAGTTTAAACCAAATAGGAAATGCATTCGTTTGATCCATGTTAGGTATCTTTGGGGAAGGACCTGTTCTGTTCTAAATAAAATACTTTGAACTATTAAAATCAAGGAGATTCAATACCAAAAAAAAAAAAAAACCATGTGGGCAACAGTCATGGGATCTCCCAGCCACAAGGGCCGTCGGAGAGACCCTGGGAGGAGCATTGGCAGCTGTCTTTGAACTGTTCTTTGTCCCATGTCTATCAGGAGCACCAGGGACCTCGCTACTGTCTTCACTTAGGTCTATTTGCATTTTTTGAGTGTCATTTGTCATTTGGACATGGTTCCATGTCATTTGGACATGATGCAACTGCACTCCAGCTTGGGCGATAGAGTGAGACCCTGACTCAAAAAAGAGACAAGTTTCTTTTTTTTTGAGTAGTTCTAACTATTTGCAAGAATCGATATTTTAGTACTTGTTTTTTTCACAGAGGTCTTCCAAAAACCAAAGAGAAATTTACTTATTTTTCTTAAAAAATTTGACTGGGGAGCCGGAATGAAGCATATTTGTATACCTAACTCTTAACTGTACCCCACAATATCATAATAAACAATATTGATTTAAAAAAAAAATTTGGCTGGGCGCAGTGGCTCAAGCCTGCAACCACAGCGCTTTGGGAGGCTGAGGTGGGATTGACTGAGCCCATGGATTTGAGAACAGCCTGGGCAACTTGATGAGACCTCTTCTGTACGATAAATCAAAAAAGTAGCCGGTGGTGGTAGCTTGCACCTGTAGTTCCAGCAACTTGGAAGACTGAGGCAGAAGGATCACTTTAGCCCAGCAGGTCGATGCTGGAGTGGCTGTGAGCGTGGCACTGCACTCCAGCCTGGACAACGAAGTGAGATTCCAATTTAAAACGAATTGAATGAGGCTTCTTCTATCTTGTAATCATCATATGGATCTGACTGTTTGTAAATCTAAAATATATAATGTGACTTGTGTGATCATATTTTTCCTGTATCTTAAAATATTTTGCAATTTCATTCTCCCAGGAACTATTTCATCATTACTCATCAATTATTTCCAACCAAGCTTTGAAAAAAAAAAGACCAAAATAGTAAGAAAACAGAAGGAATGGCCTGGAAGGATGACTCAGTAGTGGTACATACCAGTTTTCTTATTGCTTTGTCCAAAGCATTAGATCATCTTTCAAGAAACTGTAGAAGAAGCCGAGATATCATCTTGGTAAATTTTTTTTTAGCTTTTATTGTGCACAGTTAAGAATTCAGTTGTTTCATTTTTCTAGAAAGAGGAAGAAGAAAACTTGCAGAGAAAGACATTCCACTAGAGCAATCAGTAGGTGAGTGCGAGTGACAGATAACACTCCAGATAGGAATGATGAGGGTAAAATTATCACGTAAGCAAGGGCACAGACTATGAGTCTTCAGAAGGTATCACAGAAGCATTTTCTCAAACTCAAGAATTGTCTATTTTTCCCAGGGCAGGGGGAGGAGAGCCTGAGATGGTTGGCACTTTGCCTAGGGTCACCCAGCTCTTGCTCTGTCCTGTTGCACGGAGTTCTCTGACCGAGCCCAGCTTTTCCTACAGCTTACAATAGATGCTACCCCTGCAGGGTGAGACAGGGCTGGACCCTGAGGTGGGAATTGCTGTCCGGATACCCACTCCTGAGTGCCAACTCTCGAGCCAGCTCACCTGCCACTCGTCCTTGAGCTCTTGACACTGTGGGTTTCCTCTGGTGGTGACTCAGCACCCATGGACCGCCCAGTATGCCATCCTTCCCTCCCCCTGGGCTTCACTGACGGCCCTGAGCAAGAGGCAGCTGTGGTTTCCCCTGAAGTGGCAACCACAAACTAACTGCCAGGCCCACCCTGCCCCTCAGTGCCTGGCCCCAACCTCAGGGTGTCAGAGAACTGAGGAGGTCTTACATGTCCATGGCACTTGGTGCTTGGGGCGTGGCTTTCACAGTAAGAGTGTAGAAGACAGTATCCACATTTAATAAATGAAGAGGCTGGGTGTGGCTGCTCATGCCTGAAATCCTAGCACTTTGGGAGGATAAGATGGGAGGATTGCTTGAGCCTATAGTTCAAGACCAGCCTCTGCAACATAGGGAGACCTCGTCTCTACAAAAAAGTTTTTTGTTTTAAAGATTAGGTGGGTGTGGAGGCAACATGCCTGTAGTGCCAGCTACTCAGGAGGCTGGGGCAGAAGGATCGCCTGAGCCTGGGAGATCGAGGCTGAGCTGTGATCGTAACACTGCATTCCAGTCTGGATGACGAAGTGAGATCCTGCCTGACTCAAAACAAAAGATAAGGAGAGTAAGCCAACGTATTATGGGACTTCATTCATTCATTCAACAAGCGTTCCTCAAAAGCCCATTAAAACCCAAGACAGTAGACATGGAGACATGATATCCAGTTGCCCCTCAGGGAAGGACTCTCCCACCCCGTGGAAGGGCTGTGGGCTCTCGGCACTCCAGGAATCACCTGGGCTGCAGGGAATTGCCTCACCCTAGGTTATGCCCTCCTCTGGGTGGCCTATATCCAAGGCTCAATCTGGCTGGGGTTAAAGGCCTGGTTATCTCAGTCCAACTCGGGACTGTGATAGGTCACTCGGAGCTCCCATGAGGCCTCTGAAGCTGGGGCTGAACCTGCCTTGCAGCTCTGTTTCTCCCCTCTCCAGTTCCGTCTCCTCATCTGCCCTTGTCCAGACCCGAATGGCAAGAGCTCTCGCTAACAGACATCCTGCATGCTGATTCCGAGTATGGGTCCACTTTCCAGAGAACCCACCCTGCATCATGTGGCTTTTAAGGAGCTGCCAGCCTCGTGGCACAGAGGCATGCAACCAACCAGGGCGGGGAGAGACTAGGCCCAGGGTGACACAGCCACCACAAGACCTGGCTTTGGGTTTTGTGGGGTATGTGGGCCACCAAGTTCAGTACTGGGGAACAGCCCCGAGGCCAGGGCCCAAGTGCCTGAAAGCCACAGTCCATGCCCTTGCCTTGGCAAAAGGGCAGGGTCTCCAGCTGTCTCCCATGATTTTTCCTCAGACTCAGCTGCTCTGATAAGCAGCCCCCACCAGGTTGGGCCCACTCCCAATGTCCCTACTCACACACATGCTCTGATGTGGATCTTGGCACCTCCCACATCCTGAGTTCCTTGTGGCCAGCCAGAGGCAGCTGTGGAGCCCCGGACCTGCCCAAGAGAACTGCCCTGGATCTGGAGGGCTCAGGAAGGAGAGCAGAACCTTAGGTTAAACAGAGGGCCTCCAAGGCCTCTGTGTGGGGAGGACAGCTGGGTTCCAAACCCAGATCAAGAGAATCACCTCTGCAGGGCAGGGTAGCACTGCCAAGCCAGGTCCAGACTATGCTATGCAGTCCCCCACCCGAGGTACCAGACCAGGCAAGCTCGAAAATGAGGAAGGTCTTCCTTTTCCAAATCCCTCCCTCTGCCTCCCTGGGCCTTCCCCTCTCAGGCCTCAGAAACTACAAAGTCTGTTCCCTTTGTCCAAAACGGTTCGTCTGCATCAAAAATCCACACTTTGGATTGTTCTTCTAAGTCACTCTGGGATCTTGGGAAGTTTCTCTGCCAGGAACCTCGGTTTTTCATCTATCAGTCAAGAAGAGGGGGGAGGCCAGTCTCTCAGCTTCCTGCCTGCCCTGACATTTTTTTTTTTTTTTTTTGAGTTGGAGTCTCTCTGTCGCCCAGACTGGAGTGCAGTGGCTGCTCCCGGCCACTGCAGCCTCGACCTGCTGGGCTCTGGCGATCCTTTCGCCTCAGCCTTCCAAGTAGCTGGAACTACAGACGCATGCTACCAAGCCCAGCTAATTTTTGATTTTATTGTAGAGATGAGGTCTCGCCAAGTTGCCCAGGCGGGTCTCGAACCCGCGGGCTCAGGCAATCCACTCACCTCAGCCTCCCAAGGCACGGGATTACACGCTGAGCCACCAAGCCCGGCTGACTTTTTATGACTCAGTAACACATTGACACTTGCCCCTGTCTTCTCTCCAGGTTGCCCACCGCAAGCCTTCCACCGCCCCTCCCCTGACCTTCCACCTCTCCTGGGCTGGTGAGTGCTGAGCATGATTAGAAGTGTCCTTGCCGGGCATAGTGACTCACACCTGTAATCCCAGCACTTTGGGAGGCAGAGGCAAGAGGATTGCCTGAGTCCAGGGGTTTGAGACCAGCCTGGGAAACTTGGCGAGACC
>NW_007251109.1:250394-252608 GCF_000164805.1 Carlito syrichta | reverse complement strand
GCTGGGAGCGGCCACTGCACGCCAGTCTGGGCGACAGAGTGAGACTCCAACTCAAAAAAACCCAAAAAACCCCCCCCAAAAAACTAGTTAGCCAGGCTCGGTGGCTTAGCCTGTAATCCTGCGCCTTTGGGAGGCTGAGGTGAGTGGATTGCCTGAGTCCGTGGGTTCGAGACCCGCCTGCAGCGAGACCTCATCTCTACAATAAATAAAAAATTAGCTGGGTGTGGTAGCGCGTGCCTGTAATTACGGCTATTCAGAAGGCTGAGGTGGAAGGATCGCCGGAGCCCAGCAGGTCGAGGCTGCGGTGGCCGGGAGCAGCCACTGCACTCCAGTCTGGGCGACAGAGTGAGACTCCAACTCAAAAAAAAAAAGAAAAACAAACAAACAAACAAACAAACAAAACTCGCTGGCGTAGGGGTACATGCCTGTAGTTCCAGCTACTCAAGAGGCTGAGGTAGAAGGATGACTTGAGCCTAGACGGTCAAGGCTGCGGTGGTCGTGAGAGTGCCACTGCACTCCAGCCTGGGCGACAGAGTGAGACTCCAAATTAAAAAAAAAAAAAGAAAGACGTCTGCCTTGACTCCCACCTGACACAGAGGACTGCCTGAAGGAAGTGCCAGTCACTAAGAGCAGGGCTGTAACAAGCCAGCATCCTGGCAGTTCCTGGAAATCATGTCAGAGAAAAGCTGGGGTGGAAGCAAAGCGTCCAGGGTGGGGAACAGCCCATTCGAGGTTCTGCTGGAACGTTCAGTCCTTGCAGTAGGGAAGCCAAAGCGACTACTGTTCACGCTGGGCTGCTTCATTCTGAGCAAGAGTGACTCATCGCAGACAATCTCTGCTCTAAGCCTTCATTACCGTGGGCTTCACAGTCCCCCATCTGCACAGGAAGGGCAATGGGAGGGACAGAAATGGACTGGGCACAGGCTGTGGCTTTGAGTCTGATCCAGGATGGAGGGAGACCATGTCAGAGTTTAGCCAGACCACAGCAGCACCAGCTCTGCCTGGGATGGGATTTCTGCAGCATTGGGGAAGGATGGCACCCAGCCAACCTTGTCCTCTGGGCCAGGCCTAGCTCGTGTTCAATGTATGCTAAGGGAGTACTAAGGGGGTTGGTGGCAAGGGATTGGAGCTCAATCTGTGACCAACATCAGGGCTCTGTCTGTGACCAGGTTCAGTGCTTCGTCTAGGACCAGGATGCATTCTGTGACCAAGATGCATTCTGTGACCAGGATCAGGGCTCAGTGTGTGACTGGGATGAGAGCTCAGTCTATGCCAAGATCAAGGGCTCAGTCTACAGCTCATATTAAGGATCTGCTTCCAGGAGGGGATCAGAGCCATGGAGTTTGCAGGAAGTGTCTGAAGGCAAGATGGGGTGAGCTGGAGGAGAGGGGAGATGGGGAAGCATGAGGACTAAGAGGACCTGAGGCCAGGTGAGTGGAAACAGGACAGAGTCAGGACTCCAGCTCTGCCACTAACTGGCTGTGTGATTTTGGAGGATTATATCCTTTGTAGGGGTATCTGTTTTCTTGTATGTAAAATGAGAATATTCATTGGGCATAGTGGCTCATGCCTATAATCCCAGTATTTTGGGAGGTCGAGGTGGGAGGATCGCCTGAGGCCAGGAGTTCGAGACTGCAATGAGCTGTGATCGCAACACTATACTCCAGCCTTGGTGACACATCGAGACCCTGTCTCTAAAAAATAAATAAATAAACAAACAAGGGAATGAATACAACGGAAATATTTGGCCCGCTGTAATCCCAGCACTTTGGGAGGCTGAGGCAGGAGGATTGCTTGAGCCCAGGAATTTTGAGAACAGCATGGATATAATAGCATGACTTCACCTCCGTGAAAAAAATCTAAAAATTAGCCCGGCGTGGTGTCATGCACCTGTAGTATCAGCTGCTCGGGAGGCTGAGGCAAGAGGATCACTTGAGCCCAGAGGTCAAGGTTGCAGTAAGCTGTGATTATGCCACCGTACTCCGACATGGGGGAAGAGGGGGACCCCAACTCTAAAAGAGGGGGGAGTATTTATTTCTGTCTTTCCTGATAAGAATCATATGACCAATATGCAAATTCATACTTCACAAACTTTTACCAATACCTGTCTCCCAGGGCTACGTATGAGGGTGAGAAAGTATGTTAAGAGGCACCTGGGTCGGGCGCGGTGGCTCACCCCTATAATCCCAGCATTTTTTTTTTTTTTTTTTTTTT
>NW_007251109.1:244753-250132 GCF_000164805.1 Carlito syrichta | reverse complement strand
TCGAGACCAGCCTGGGCATCTTGGTGAGACCTCATCTCTACAATAAATCAAAAAATTAGCTGGGTGTGGTGACTCACACCTGTCGTTCCAGCTACTAGGAAGGCTGAGGTGAAAGAATCACCTAAGCCTGGCAGGTTGAGGCTGCGGTGGCCATGAGCAGCATGCCACTACACTCCAGCCTGGGCGACAGAGTAAGACTCCAACTCAAAACAAAAATAGAGGCAACTGAACAACAGGTAGGGTTGTTGCTCAGTGTTCAATGAGGAATTGCTTCAGAGAACAGGAAAATCTCCAAAGGAAAGAAGACCCTTACGGTTGTCATGGTTTCTCTTTATAAATCTTCAAGTTAATTTTTATTTCCCAGAGTAACACGTGCAAGCGTTTACAGAGTCAAAGCATGCTGAAGGACCAGAACAAAAATAGCACCTTCCCGCCCCGCTGCAACCTGCTGGCCCAGAGCAACCACTCCGATGCATGTGGCTGTTTCTTTTGGTTTTTATTTCCTGAGTAAAACATTCATTTCTACCTCCCGAGAGGTCCGATTTAGATACTGTTTCCTGATCGTCCTAACGGGACCGATGAGGTCTGCCAGCACCTTTCTCCTGTCTTCCCGATATCCTAACACCACATTTCTCGGTGACATTCACCATCAGGAAATGGTGTTCCCGGCTGGACCAGCTCATGGGCTACGACCTCCTTTCCTTTCTTTCTCAGCCTCTTTTCCCGCACAGAGTTCACCGTTGTCTCATTTTTTCTTTTGCTTATTTTCTTTGACCCATGATTAACTCTTCCCCTTTGGCAACAGCCCCATAAGATGATTCTCAATATACATTTTCACTGTCAGTTTCAGTTCTTTTGAATTTTTTCCCCCCTGGAGACACCCCTTCTTCTGCTTCCATCTGCACCAGGAGCTCTCTCAGGCAGCTGCATGGTTACCATCCCCGGACTCCCCTTTGCCACCATTCTTTTCTTCTCCTTGCTCTGTGGGTCTCCGGTTTTCCTGGATTCCGTTTCTTCTTTCTTGGTTTATGCCTTTCTATGGGTAGGACACATCCTCCAGTGGCTGTCTATGGAAGTATTGATGAAGAGAATTTTTTATGTGGTACCTATACATGCTAGAATACTATGTAGCCATAAAGAAGAACAAAACCATTTCCTTTGCAGCAACATGGAAGCAGCTGGACACCATCGTTCTAAGTGAACTAACACAGAAACAAAAAAATTGAATACCACAAGTTCTCACTTGTAAGTGAGTCCTAAACATTGGGCACATGAGCACAAAGGTGGGAAAAACTGATGCTAGGCACTGCCAAAGGAGGAAGGGAGAAAGGGAATTAAGGGGTACACAACCACCCACTGGCTACCGTGTCCATTACCGGGGAAAGAGGGCTTACTAGAAGCCCATATCTCACACAATTTAGTTACGTAGCAAATCTTCACATGTACCTCACAACCATACAATTTACTTATTTGTTTATTTATTTATTTTCAGTTGGAGTTTCACTCTGTCACCCAGACTGGAGGGCAGTGGCACGCTCGTGGCCACTGCAGCGTTGACCGGCTGGGTTCAGGTAATCCTTCCACTTTAGCCTTCCAAGTAGCTGGAACTACAGGCACGCACCACCATGCCTGGCTAATTTTTTCATTTACTGTAGAAACGAGGTCCCGGCAAGTTGCCCAGGCTGGTCTTGAACCCCTGGGCTTAAGCAATCCTTTCACCTCAGCTTCTCAAAGTGCTGGGATTATAGGTGTGAGCTACCACGCCTGGCCTACAACTGTAAAATTAAACAAAAAAAATTTTAAAGCAGAAGTTAAAAAAGGAATATAAGGCTGGAGTGGTGGCTCATGCCTATAATTCCAGTACATTGGGAGGCCGAGGTGAGAGGATTGTCTGAGCCCACAGGTTCGATACCAGTCTGGGCAACTTGGCGAGACCTCATCTCTACCATAAATCAAGAAAAATTAGTTGGGTATGGTGGCATGTGCCTGTAGATCCAGCTACTTGGAAGGCTGAGGCAGAAGGATCACCTGAGCCCAGCAGGTCAAGGCTGTGGTGGCTATGAGCATACCGCTGCACTCCTGCCTGGGTGACAGAGTGAGATTCTAACTCAAAAAAAAAAAGAATATAATTATTTCTACCTTGCCTATCTGAAAATATCTATATTCTACCCTTACACTGGAATGATAGTTTAGCTGAGTATAGAGTTCTCAACTGACAAGTTCTCTCAGCATTTTTCTTTTTTTGGGGGGGGGGGTTGGAGTCTCACTCTTGCCCAAGCTGGAGTGCAGTGATATGCTCACAGCCACCACAGCCTTGACCTGTTGGGCCCAGCAGATCCTTCCACCTCAGCTTTCCAAGTAGCTGGAACTACAGGCATGCACTACCATGCCCAGCCAATTTTTTTATTTATTGTAGAGATGAGGTCTTGCTGAGTTGCCCAGGCTGGTCTGGAACTCGTGGGTTCAGGCAATCCTCTCGCTTGTGTCTCCCAAAGTGCTGGGATTACAGATGTGAGCCACTGCACCCAGTCCCCTGAGCAAATTTACGGCATTTTTTCCATAGTTTTCTTTTTTCTACTATTGCTATTGAGAGTTCTTATGTGGATCTGATTCCTGATGCTTTGTATGAGATCTGATATCACTGTCTGGAATCTTCCAGGATCTTCTCTCTATTCTTTTAACAGTCTTATTGAGATACAATTCACATACCACATACAGTAAGTCCTTTACATACAAGCCTTCAAGTTGTGAACTTTTTTTTTTTTTGAGTTGGAGTCTCACTCTATCGCCCCAGCTGGAGTGCAGTGGCACACTCACGGCCACTGCAGCCTCCACCTGCTGGACTCAAGTGATCCTTCTACCTCAGCATTCCAAGTAGCTGAAACTACAGGCACACATCACCATGCCCAGCTTATTTTTTTATTTATTGTAGAGATGAGGTCATGCCAAGCTGCTCAGGCTGGTCTCAAACTCATGGGCTCAGGCAATCCTCTCCCAAAGTGCTGGGATTATAGGCATGAGCCACCATGCCTGGCCAAGTTGTGAACTTTCAAAGATGCAAATATGTGTTTGCATGTCCAATCGTGTTAATTCACATGTCCAATCATGTTAGTTCACATGTCTAACTGTACTACTTTACTTTTCAAGGTACTGTACTATAAGATTAAAATGCGAGCCGGGCTCGGTGGCTCAGCCTGTAATCCCGCGCCTTTGGGAGGCTGAGGTGAGTGAATTGCCTGAGCCCGCGGGTTCGAGACCCGCCTGGGCAGCGAGACTTCATCTCTACAATAAATCAAAAAACTCAGCTGGGCGTGGCGGCGCATGCCTGTAATTCCGGCTACTCGGAAGGCTGAGGCGGAAGGATCGCCGGAGCCCAGCAGGCCGAGGCTGCAGTGGCCGGGAGCGGCCACTGCACTCCAGTCTGGGCGACAGAGTGAGACTCCAACTCAAAAAAAAAAAAAAAAAAAGATTAAAATGCTTTCTTTTTTATTTTTTGTGTTTTCACTTATGTATTATTTGTATGAAAAGCATTATCAATCTATCCCAGTACAGTACTATATAGCTGATGTGTTAGTTGAGTACCTCAGCTACTTTGTTGAACTCACAAACAAATTGGACTTACAAATGTGCTCTTGAAGCAGAACTTGTTTGTATGTAGGGTGTTTACTGTAATTCATTCATTTCAACTGTGCAATTCAATGGTTTTTAGTGTATTCACAGAGTTGTGCTACGATCATGACAATTGGTTTTAGATGATTTTATCACCTAGAAAATAAACCTTGTACTCATAACCAGTCACTCCCTACTTCCCCTAACTCACCCAGACCTAGGCAACCACTCATCTGTGTCTCTCTCTAGATTTGCCTACTCTGGATATTTATATAAATGAAGGCATACAATATGTGGTCTTTTGTGACCAGCTGCTTTTGCACAATGTTTTTCAAGATTCATACATGTTGCATCACGTATCAAAATTTCATTCCATTTTCTGACTGAATCATAACACATTGTATGGATATTCCACATTTTGCTTATTCCTTCATCAGTTGATAGACATTACAGCCTTTCAACTTTCTGATGACTATGAATAGTGCTGCAGCGAACATTCCCGTACAAGTCTGTGCATGAATATAGGCTTTCACTCATCTTGGGTATGTACCTAGACATTACATCGCTGGCTTGCAGGTATCTCTATTTTTAACATTTTGAGGCATATCCAGACTGTTTTCCAAAGGAAGTTTACCATTTGGCATTCCTGTCAGCAAGGTATGAAGGTTCAGAAGAAATACAGCTTTGCCAACACCTAGATTTTGACCTTGTAACCTCCAAAACTTTGAGACAATAAATTTCTGATGTTTTAAATCACCCAGTTTCCAGTACTTTTACTACAGCAGTACTAGGATAATCTGAATAAATGAATACAGAATCCTTTGATGCAGAAATATTTTTAATAGACCTGGCATGGTGGCTCATGCCTATAATCCCAGCACTTTGGGAGGCTGAAGTGAGAGGACTGCCTGAGCCCGCAGGTTCGAGACCAGCCTGGGCAACTTAACGAGACATCATCTCTACAATAAAAAAAGAAATATTTTAAATTTTGATTTCCATGTCTTCTTTTGTTGATTGTGCTTTTGGTGTCATGTCTAAGAATCCTTTACCAAATGCACAGTCATCTAGGATTAGCCTATATTTTCTTCTTCTAAGAATTTTATACACATAGCTGTTACATTTAGATCTTTGGTTCGTTTTAAGTTAATTTTTGTACCCATTGTGAAAAAATGATTCGACTTCATTCTGGCACACTTGTTCAAAATCAATTGACTATACGTGTATAGGTATATTTCTGGTCAGTTATATTCCATTGATCTATATCACATGGCTATTCTTGTGCCTGTACCACACTTGATGACTGTTACCTGGGCAACTTTTATATTTTGATATTGTACTCTTCAATCTGGTTAAATATATTGGTTTTAGTAGTGTTTTAGTTGATTCTTTCAGATTTTCTTTATTTAAGATCATGTCTTCTGCAGATAGAGATAGCTTCAATTCTTTCATTCCAGTTTCAGTGGAATTGACATTGGATTGTAATTGCTCTGGTTAATTGCCCTGATTAAATCTCTAGTAAAATGTTGAAAAATGTTGAGAACAGGCTGGTGCAGTGGCTCACGCCTGTAATCCCCACACTTTGGGAAGCTGAGACAGGAAGACCACTTGAGGCCAGGAGTTTGAGATTAACCTAGGCAATATGGTGAGACCCCATGTCTATTCATTTGAAAGTTTACTTATTTTTATTTATTTTATTTTATTTATTTATTTATTTTTGAGTTGGAGTCTCACTCTGTCACCCAGACTGTTTGTGCAGTGGCCGCTCCCGGC
>NW_007251109.1:243984-244330 GCF_000164805.1 Carlito syrichta | reverse complement strand
GGCAGCGAGACCTCATCTCTACAATAAATCAAAAAATCAGCCGGGCGTGGTGGCACATGCCTGTAATTCCGGCTACTCGGAAGGCTGAGGTGGAAGGATCGCCGGAGCCCAGCAGGTCGAGGCTGCGGTGGCCAGGAGCGGCCACTGCACTCCAGTCTGGGGGACGGAGTGAGACTCCAACTCAAAAAAAAAAAAGAGAAGTGGTAAGAGTGGACAACCTTGTCTGGTTCCTGATATAGGGGAAAGTTTTTGTTTTTCACCATTAAGTATAAATTCAGTGGTGGGATTTTCTTTCTTTCTTTTTTTTTTGAGTTGGAATCTCACTCTGTCGCCCAGACTGGAGTGC
>NW_007251109.1:237735-243832 GCF_000164805.1 Carlito syrichta | reverse complement strand
GTGCGTGCTACCACGCCCGGCTAATTTTTTATTTATTGTAGAGATGAGGTCTCGCCAAGTTGCCCAGGCGGGTCTTGAACCTGCGGGCTCAGTCAGTCCACTCACCTCAGCCTCCCAAAGGCGCAGTATTACAGGCTGAGCCACCGAGCCCGGCTTTTTTTTTTTGAATTGGAGTCTCACTCTGTCGCCCAGACTGGAGTACAGTGACCGATCCGGCCACTGCAGCCTCAACCTGCTGGGCTCCGGCGATCCTTCCGCCTCAGCCTTCCAATGGCTGGAACTACAGGTGCGTGCTACCACACCGGGCTGATTTTTTAATTTTTTGTAGAGATGAGGTCTCACCAAGTTGCCCAGGCAGGTCTCGAACCTTTTTTTTTTCTTTTAATCAGTTTATGTTGAATGCAGACAAATTAATTAAAAATACAATAGCTTGAGCTCTGCTATGATTACAAAAATATTCTTTAAAGTTATCTTTCACTGGGAAATGGTGATGTGGATATTTCTGGTCAGCTGGGCTCCAAGAGTGTCAACTCAGTAGGTTGGCTAGCTGAGCCCCAAAGAGTGTCAGCTCTATGCACTAGCAAGTCAAGCCTTGAGAGGGTTGCTGGTTCCCTCAGAAGTGTCTCAGCTTCAGAGTCTCACCTTCTGCCAGCGGCTCTCCCAGTTTAGCTGGCTCTGTTGGCTGGCAAGCCAGCCTCCAGGGTGTGTGGCTCTTCGGCTCCGATGATCTTCTGCAGTTCTTCAGGTCAGGGTTCTTGTCTCGTGCTGCAGAGAAATGAGAGACATGGACGGCCAGAAGGTGAGAAAGCAGGATTTATTGAGAGGATAGAAAACCTCCCAGAGTGGGAGGGGACTCAAGAGGGTTGCCCGAGATTTTCATAGATGACCCTTAACAGATCGAGGAAGTTCCTTCTGTTCCTAGTTTGATGACTGTCTTTTTTATTTGTCATAAAAGAGTGTTGGATTTTGCCAAATGTTTTTTCTCCATTATTGAGGTGATCCTATGGTTTTCTTCTTTTATTCTGTTAATAAGGCATATTGCATTGATCGATTTTCATAAGTTCAGCCGACTTTGCATTCTTGAGAAAAATCCCACATGGTCATGATGTATAATCTTTGCTGGATTCAGTTTGATAGTGTTTTGTTAACAATTTTTATATCTGTATCAACAAGAGATCTTGGTCTGCAGCTTTATTTTGTTTCTGTTTTTCTTGTGATATTTGTCTGGTTTTGGTATCAGGATAACTGACCTCATAGAATGGGTTGCGTAGTATTTGTTCTTCTAATTTTGGGGAGACTTTATGGAGAACTGATGTTATTCTTCAATTTTTTTTTTTTTTCAGTTGGAGTCTCACTTTCCCGGCCACCGCAGCCTCGACCTGCTGCTCCCGGCCACCGCAGCCTTGACCTGCTGGGCTCCGGCGATCCTTCTGCCTCAGCCTTCCAAGTAGCTGGAATTACAGGCGCGCACTACCATGCCCGGCTGATTTTTTGATTTATTGTAGAGATGAGGTCTCGCCTGCCCAGGCGAGTCTCGAACCCGCTGGCTCTGGCAATCCACTCACCTCAGCCTCCCCAAGGCGCGGGATTACAGGCTGAGCCACCGAGCCCGGCTTCTTTAATTGTTTAATAGAGTTTGTATATTAATCTTGCATACTGTGACACTGCTAAACTTATTAGTTCTACTACAGGCGTGGCGGCTCATGCCTGTAATCCCAGCACTTTAAGAGACTGAGGTGAGAGAATTGCCTGAGCCCAGGGGTTCGAGACTAGCCTGGGCAACTTGGTGAGACCTCGTCTCCACGATAAATCTGAAAATTAGCCAGGCATGGTAGTGCTTGCCTGTGGTTCCAGTTACTTAGAAGGCTGAGGCCGAAGGCTCGCCTGAGCCCAGCAGGTTGTTTTTCCTTTCATTTCTGTCAGTTATTGCTTTGCCAATTTGGGACTGTTCTGAGTTACATATATTTGCAATTGTTTTATCTTCCTGACGTATTGATTCTCTTATCATCACGGAATATCTTTTTGTTGTAATGTTTCTTGTCTTCAAGTCTAATTTTAATATTAATAGAATCACTCCCACTCTTTTATGGTTACTGTTTTTGCAGGACATAGTTCTTTTCATCCTTCTTACTTTTAACCTATTTGCCTTTGAATCTGAAACTGCCTCTTATAGACAGAATATAGTTGGATTTTGCCGTGTTATCCAACCTGACAGTCTTCATCTTTTGAGTGGAGTATTTAGATCATTCACATTAAATGTAAGTGCTAATGGGATTTGGTTTATGGCAATTCATTTTGCTGTTTAATTTTTATACAGCTCATGTCTTTTTTGTCCCTCTCCTCCCCTTTGCAGTCTTCATTTCCGTGAAATAATATTTTTAGGGTAATATCTAAATTCCTCTGTTGATTTTTTTTTAGCCATATTATAAAAATCATTTTCTTAGTAATTGGATAAGTATTAAATGCTTAGCTTATCACTGTCTGCTTTTATGCTGTCTTAAATCCAGTAAAATATGGCAGCTTTCTTGCAATATAGCTTCATTTCCTCTCCCCCTTTTATACTATCAATTTCATACATTAGATTTATATGTCATAAACCTAACAATATTATGATGTAATTATTGCTTTATACAATTATATGCTCTTTAAAAACAATTAAGTGAATTAAGCCTTTCACAAAAGGACAAATATTGTATAATTCCGATTATATGAGCTTCCTATAGTAGATTCATAGAGACGGAATGTAGAATTGTGGTTGCCAGTGTCTGGGTAGAGGGTAGAACAGTGAGTTACTGTTTAATGATACAGAGTTTCAGTTGAAGAAGATGGAAAAGATCTGGAGATAGATGGTGGTGATGGTTAAACAATAATGTGCATGTACTTAATGCCACAGAATTGCACACTTAAAAATGGCTAAAACTGAGAGGGGGGAGGGGGGAAAAGTTTAAAACTGTACATTTTATGTTAAGTACATTTTACCAGAATTAAAAATATCTCAGGCCAGGCTTGGTGGCTCAGCCTGTAATCCCAGCACTTTGGGAGGCCGAGGTGAGTGGATTGCCTGAGCCCGTGCGTTCAAAACCAGCTCAGGCAACGTGGTGACACCTCGTCTCTACAATAAATTAAAAAATTAGCTGAACGCGGTAGCACATCTGTAGTTCCAACTACTTGGAAGGCTGAGGCAGAAGGATCGCCAGAGTCCAGGAGGTCGATGCTGGGGTGGCCGTGAGTGTGTCCCTGCACTCCATCCTGGGGCACAGAGTGAGACTCCAATTCAAAAGAAAAAAAAATCTCAAAAAAAAATTTTTTTTTTTTTTTTGGAATCGGAGTCTCACGCTGTATACCCCAGGCCAGAGTGCAGTGGCATGCTCACTGCCACCACAGCCTTCACATGCAGGGGTTCAGGTGATCCTTCTACCTCAGCCTTCCAAGTAGCTGGAACTACAGATGCATGCTACCACACTCAACTTATTTTTTTATATATTGTAGACACAAGGTCTCACCAAGTTGCCCAGGCTGGTCTCGAACCTCTGAGCTCAGGCAATCCTCTCTCCTCAGCCTTCCAAAGTGCTGGGATTACAGGTTTGAGCGACTGCACCCAGCCTTGCTTTACTATTTCTAATTGGATAGGACTACTTGAGAATGAATGTCTTTATATTGACTTCAATTTTGAAGAATAATTTTTCTGGACATCAACATCTTAGTTGTCAGGTATTGCACTCTGAATGTTAATCTGGCTGCCTCTGACCTCCTTTGTTACTGAGAAGTCACCTGTTATTTGTTGTATTGTTTCTCTGTAGCTGATGAGTAATTTTCTCTTCCTGCTTTCAGATTTTATGTATCAGCAGTGTGCCTGTGGTGTATCTTGATTTGTATCTCTGTTTATTCTACTTGGGATGTATTGAGCTTCCTGGACCTGTAAATTAATATTGCATTAATTTGGGGATGTTTTCAGCCATTATTTCTTCAAACATTTTTTTCTGTACCTTTCTCTCACTCTTTTCCTTCTGGGAGTTCCAGTACATGTAATTTAATATACTTGATGTCTCACGGATCTCTGAAACTTGGCTTATTTTTTTTAAATCTTTTTTCTTTCTGTTCTTTAGATTGGATAAGTTCTATTGTCTTTTTTCAAGTTCATTGTTTCTTCTGCTATTTCAAATTTGCATCTTAGCCTTTATAGTTTATTTTAAATTTTCAGTTATTATACTATTGAACCGTAGACTTTCTATTTCATTTTTAAAGTTTCTGTTTCCCTATTGAGATTCCTATTCATTGAGTTATTTCATAATATTTTCTTTAATTCTTTGAACATATATATAGTAGTAGCTTTAGTTTTTGTCTGCTAAATTCAATGTCTACACCCTTAGTCAGTTTCTAGCAACATCTTTATTCTTAGAATGGGTCACAAGTCCTTATTTTTTTGCATATCCCATAATTTATTATAATATTTTATAAATATCTGGGTTATGATTTTCTTTTTTTCCAAGGGTTGTTGGGATTTTTGTTCTTTTTGTTTTTTTTGTTTATTTGTTTTTTGGTAATTGGCCTGGATTTAAACTACAGATACTGTCTCCTTTAGTAGCTCTACTTAGGGATTTTTTTTCTTTTTCTTTTTCTTTTCCTTTTCATTTTTTTAATCTTAGCTTCCTGGGGATTGCTTCTGAGTCTGCATAGCTTGGCAGTCAGCCAACAATTTGGGCAGTGGTTGTTCCCAAATACCTTGATTTGTAAGATGTCCACTCTGACAATTGACCTGTGTGTAGGTTGTGGAATTTATTCAAGGTTTATCCAGTTCTCAAGACTACCTTGGTTTTCACTTTTTTATTTTCTATTTTTTGAGTCAGAGTGTCATTCTGTCGCCCAAGCTGGAGCGTAGTGGCATACTCATAGACACTGCAGCCTTGACTTGCTGGGCTCAGGTGATCCTTCTTGAGGATCAGCCTTCCAAGTAGCTGGACCTACAGGTGTGCACTACCATGCCTGGATAATTTTTTTATTTATTGTAGAGATGAGGTCTCACCATGTTGCCCAGGCTTGTCTCAAACCCTTGGGCTCAGACAGTCCTCTCGCTTCCACCTCCCAAATTTCCTGGCCAAAAATTCTTTAAATATTCTAGATACTAGTCCTTTATCACATATGTGCATTGCCAATATTTTTGCCCAGGCTGTGGCTTGCCTTTTCATCTACTTTACATGTGTTTTGAGAACAAAACTGTAAAACTTTTATGAAATATGATTTATTGCTTTTTTACCTTTATTGATTGTACTTTTGGTGTAATAGCTAAGAAATCTTTGCCTGGTCCAAGATCACAAAGACTTTTCTACTATGCTTTTCTTCAGAAGGTTAATAGTTTTACATTTCTGTTTTTGTTTTGTTTGTTTTTGAGTTGGAGTCTCACTCTGTCGCCCAGACTGGAGGGCAGTGGCATGTTCCTGGCCACTGCAGCCTCGACCTGCTGGACTCAGGCGATCCTTCCGCCTTAGCCTTCCAAGTAGCTGAAACTACAGGCATGAGCCATCACACCCGGCTAGTTTTTTGATTTATTGTAGAGATGAGGTTCCACCAAGTTGCCCAGGCTGGTCTCGAACCCATGGGCTCAGGCAGTCCTCTCACCTCAGCCTCCCAAAGTGCTGGGATTATAGCATGAGCCACCGTGCCTAGCCTACATTTCTGCTTATGGTCCTTTTTTTTTTTTTAGTCAGGGTCCCACTCTGTCATTCAGGCTGGAGTGTAGTGGCATGATCACCACCGATCACAGCCTTGACCTCCTGGGCTCGGGTGATCCTTCCATCTCAGCCTTTCAAGTAGCTGAGAATACAGGCATGCATCACCATACCTGGATAATTTTTTTATTTTTTGTAAAGGTGAGTTCTCACTATATTGCCAAGGCTGGCCTTGAACTCCTAGGCTCAAGTGATCCTCCTGCCTTGGTCTCCCAAACTGCTGGAATTACAGGCATGAGCCACCATGCCCAGCCTGTATATGCCCCTTCTGCGTTACTTTTTAAATATGGTGTGGATTATAGGTTAAAGTTCTTTTATAAAGAAATGAATGCCCAGTTGTTCTAGCACAATTTTTTTTTTTTTTTTTTTTT